>NW_006800267.1:252458-310096 GCF_000485575.1 Poecilia formosa
ATATGCATTTGTAATAACAACATGGAAACACACTGTAAGACCACTCACGGCTCAGCTTATTGTAAATTTCTGTAAATGTGTTTTTCCTGTTTGTATTCATGGTTGTACACGGTGCTATGCGCGGAGCTGCCGCGAGGGGGACGGTCTCTCCAAACGGCGAGACCCCACAGACCCTCTAGCTCTGGGTAACAAAAGTTAGCCTGGGTGGTGATACGGCTCACAGGAAACTGGTGGATCTTAAGTTTGTGAGTTAAGTCTTTCTGAACCGGCCACAGTTACAGTGATGTCATATTTAAAAGAAAAAATTCTCAGTGAGCTGAAGAGACTGCAAATAAAGAAAAAAAAACTGCTTTAATGTGCCCAATATGTGTGATCTTTGTAACTAAAGTATGAATACCTGAGAAAGAAAAAAAAAAGCTTACTGTTGAAATAACAGATGGAATAATTTGTGTGTTACACACACAGTGTTGTGTCTCTGGTTTTAATGGCTCCAAAGGATCATCAGGTGGGCATTGCAAATATGTTAAAGGGGCAGTATTATGTACAATTGACAGTTTTGAGCTTTAAATCATGTTCTAATGTTATTCTCTCATCAAAAACATATGCAGAGTGTTACTGTGATCCTTTCATGCATGTTTGAGAAATCAACTGAGTGAACCGAGCGTCACCTCGAGGACAAAGCTCCTCCTCTGAGCTGCAGTTTCCAAGCTTCCACCTTACAGAGCAGCTCCTTCAGACTAGCCAGCAGCAATTAGCAAACACCTGGTGCAACTGCACACCAGCTGAGCTCATTAAACGAGCTGCTTCTCAGTGCAACACTGGTAAAAACATAGTTAGAGTTAACAGAGGAGCCATGTTGTGATGACTAATTTCAAAGCGTTGAATTATGAAATAAAATTTTTAATACATTTCTATACCTACAAATGTATAAGAACTGAAGGTAATATAGTTACATGACTGTGGTATAAAATGGCACAAAGTAGCTGGAGAACACAAACTCTTCTATTAATAAATCAGACGTATTGAAGTTTAAAGAAGACAATGTCAGGCACTAGCAGAACCTTTTATTACTAACACTGTAATATGTGTTATGATACAGAAAGTACCTGCTTTACAAAAACAAAATGATACAATATCACAGGTATGTACAGTGTAGTAAATATATCATCTCAAATTGTACACAAAATCTTTACAATTATCACACATACTGGATTAAAAACAAAACTCAGACTACTCAGAACATACTCAAGACAGATTTTGCATAACATTAAAAGAACATGCCACAATTGGATTTTTTTTTTCATCATCTTTACAAAGCCATGACCCATTTAAACTTAGTGCAAGTCATCTGTTTGTTTCATAAGTTCAGGATACATATTCTGTTCCGCAGTCAGTCTCAGAGAGCTGCCCTCAGATTCTTTTAGGTCAAAGGTGAACATGTTGCACGTTTCAGGAAGAAATCCGGACGTGGCATTTCAAGTGTGTTAGAGCGAAAACTGGGCAGTCAACAATCAGAGCCCGGTCAAGGGTGTTAGCGCTTCCTTTGCTCTCTGCTGTGTTACAGCCGTTTCACCGCGACACAGCCTGCCAGGAATGCTCAGGCTAATTAGCATAGCCACCGGTGACAGTGGATAAACAGCTTTAATGGAACAGTAAGTTGTCTATCCACTTGTGTACACGTTTAGCAGCGTGTATCACAAGGCTGACTGATGGCGCTGAGACCTTCCTGATTGGTTGTTTTTGACTGGGAGCGGTGGATTTCTGCAGATGGCAATAGCAGTTACTGGGAGGAGGTGGAGGAGACTGATCTTTTCACAGATTATATCTCACAACATGGTGACAGTCTGAACAAATATGTAAAAAAAATAAATTTGGAAAGTTAAATACTGCAGCTTCGAGTTGTTAATGGTCATAAAGACACTGCTGTCTTCACGGACCCAATGACTTACATGAACGTGTTTGGGGGTGAAAGTTAAGGGGTTTTAAACAACCAAACATTCACAAACTAAGTCACTCAGTGTTCACACAGGAACACTGAGTGACTGTTTCTGTAATTCTGACATCAAACACACAGTGATGTTCATAATTTAACATCATCTGTGGGTCCTAAACTCACATGCACTAATCACTGACAACTCAGACTAAACCAGATGCATATGTTCCATGTAGAAGTAGCCAAAATCTGTGTAAATGTATAAATGAAAATAGTGGGAACTTTCTTAAACCACAGGTCACTAATTACACTTCAGTCTCTGAACGCGCGTTATGGCAGACTGAATCACACACCTCACAGGGAAACCTGTTCACCGCGTCTCTAAAGGAGCTCCCTGCCCATCTTCATGCTGACAGAGAACAATTTTAGAATACTACTTCCATTTTCCCAACCCAAACTCAGCCTGAATGAACACCATGCCATCATGTGCATTTCTTTAATCTCAACTGCCTGTCTTAACTCAGGCAGGGAAATCTTTTTACCATGATGGAGGACAGCAGCTACCAGATGCTCTCTAAAACATAAGAACTGAACTAAACTGCAAAACCTGGGTTCCAAACATTTGAGAACCCTGAACAATCTGCAGTGGCATGTCACACTCTCAGTATTATCCTGCTGCAAACCTAACGCCACACAGCTTTACAGAAAAAGCAGAGCTAGTCGTCATATTCCTGGAGACAGTGGAGTATGAGGGGGAAGTGGCGATGGAAACGAAGGAGCACAAGTACGGAGAATGTCTTCTCATAGAACATGTGTGCTTTGCTGTGTTTGCCTGGCCAGTCTCCATGATCATGAATTTGTGAGGTTTTTTTTTGTTTCGGTCATCTCTGTGCGTTTTATACACAAGTCAAAAACAAACACAATGCTGAAAAACAAAAAGAACAGAACCAACATGGAGATAGAAAATAAACAATATTACTATTGTTTACCATCTATAAACAATAGATAATATTGCCTGTCAATGGCAAGAAAACAAAAGCAAAGACCGAAAAAAGTTTAGGTGAAAACCAAAACGACTCCCTCCGTGGGTCGGCTGTAGCGGTGTGCGATGCAACACCCGATGTTCCCCGGCGAGTCGTTTGCTCTGTTGCTAATCGGAGGGGAAAAGCATTTGGAGAGCTACAGATTATTGCCCTTTACACAAATCTTGAATAACACGTTTTTGCTGCTAAAAATATATCATTGGAAAAACAGAAAAGCAATGAAACCAAAAATATTTGCAGGTATTTACATGGTTGTATTTTTCATAGTGTTTTGTAATATTAATGGATAAGTGTTAAAAAAGAAGAAGATATTTTTGGAAAGAGTTTTGCGAACAGGAAGATTTGTGTAGCATCATCTACTTCTACAGGAGTAAATAGTGACAGGCATCGGGGTTAACTGTTGTTTGACCATCACCGCAGGCAGATCATGGCAGCTTGATATGAGTAGCCTGTCTTCATAATTAGTACCTGTTTATTGTGTCCAGCAAGGTTTGACTTTTACTTTACAAAGTGTACATATAGAAAAACACATACAAAGGCACACCATAGAGAAAACAGCAAATTTAGCATAAAGGACTGGATGTACATCATCAGTCTATGTCAAATATGTACAGGATAGAGAGAGCAACTGATATGTCCAAGCGGATCGAGTATGTTGGTCCCATCACACTGCGCTGCTCTCATGGTGTGTATCTGACTGACTCAGACCCAGGAACTTCAACCACATGTCCCTCTGTGTCAGAGTCAACGTAATGCTGACGTGTCCCTGTTCTCACTTCCTGCAGGTAGGAAAAGCTTCCACACAGAACACAGTGCAGATCAGAAGCATCTCCCATACCTTTTGCCGTCAAAGAATAAGAAGAGAAACGCCTGCGTTCAGTTTGCCCTCCTTCTTTCACTTGTTTTGCCAATGCAGCGAGAATGAAGAACAAGGAGAAACTAGAGTGTAAACAGAGAGCGCAGCGTGAAGGCTGGCGGCTCGGCCTGGAGGGGCGGTCAGACTATTTTCTTAATGCTGGGTCTCTTAAAGCTGCCGGCGCTGCGCTGCTTCTGGACCTGACTGGCTGACCCGTGGCGAATGCGTCCTCCACTGGACAGAGCAGAGCTGGGGGACAGCTGGACATTCTCCTTATCCACACCTGGAGGAACAAAGAAAGGACAGATGCATTCTATCGAAAACGAAGCGTACGATTCCCGCAGTGCAAGCTTGATGACCTACATATAAAACATCAGAGGTTAAATTGACCTACGACAATTCCATCATAAGATCCTTTCATACTGTAAATGTTGAGGGTTAATTTAGCCTGGCAGGCAGCTAACTTGACCTTCTGCACATAGTGAGGAAAAAACTTCTTAAAATGTCCTCCTGCTGTTTTGGAGTCTAAACTGCAGCTAAATGTAGTCAGTTCTAGTTCTGCTGATGAATTATTCCCACTGTACTTTCACTTGACCCTATCCCTGACCCTAACCCTTGACCCTATCCCTGACCCTAGGAACCACTGTCCTGATTGTCTTAGGTGTGTGTCAGTCCCAGAACACCTGAATCAAATGACTACATGACCTCCTTGATGGACAAAGAAGAAAACATGATGACTTTTATAGTCATGCAAATAGTTTTAATAAGTTATTTTTACAACTTACAAGTTAAATTTTATGGCAAAGTTAAATTCATGAGTAAGCAAGAACCTCAATCACAGCAGCCTTTCAACATAAAAGTTAATCCATGAAGCTGAAGGAATAGGACCAAATCATCTGCTCTGTAGATAATCCCATCATCTCTGCTTTGGCAGGTTGTGGAGGCGATCTGTGATACGTATGCCATCACACCGCGCAGCCCTGGAACTTTTACCCCTTTACAGTCGACTTCATAACTACTGTGATGGTTTACCATTTGTATTTTAGATCCAAAAACATTCACTGGTGAATCCAGTCAGTTGTATTTTTTTTATCCAACTAACAAAGAACATTTAAAGGTTAAGGCGGCCTAGACCAAAAGAAATATTAACCTCTGAAGCAGGTCTGACTGAGAGTGTGTATTTGTGTTTGGGTGGAGGGGGGGTCACACCTGGGGAGTGCTGTGATGTGGCCAGTGAGGTCATGGAGTTTGACAGGTTCAGATTGGCAGTGATGCTCAGCTGGCTTTGGCTGCTGGGAGGATACGGGGATGTGGGAGTTCGTAGTTGTTCCTCTCCTCTCTCTTCATCGGCTGTGGGCAGGTAGCTGTCGATCAACGCTTCCAAAAACTTCACAATCAGTTCAGCATAGTCTGGGATCTGTGTTTGCTGCAGGGACAGAAAAAAAGATAAATGCTTACATTGCAGACAATTGACCCAGTGTTGATTCAGAAAGCCATAAAAATATACTTCCTGTTCATCAGAAATGCAATAAACAATATAACATCAGCGAGAAAAAATATTCTTCTGCATGTGATCCACTTTTAAAGCCAAACAGCAGAATGGGATGTGACTCAGCCGTAAATGAGCAGCCAGCAAAAATGTTGTTTCTGTAACATTTCAAACCTAAAATTACATTATCTCATTTTTATTAGATAATGCAATTTATCAACACTTTGTAAGAATACAAATGTTGCTGTGTTGTTCAATCACCAGACCTAATGTTCTATGAAACTTTCGTTTGGTTACAATAATCAAGTCTAACTCTCAAAGTTCATTAAAGACATTATTCTAGTCACCAAAATGGCAAAAGTTGTAACACAGGCAAGAACACAGCAGTCTGATGTTGTAGGTTGGTGGTTGTGGGGTGGCATAGTATCTGCTGAGGTCAGCAGATACTATGTGTGTGTGTGTGTGTGTGTGTGTGTGTAGAAATGAAGTCAAAGTATAGAAATGTAGCTGAATACTGTGCAGTTACCACTCACTAAATTCTCCAAAGCAGAAGATGCATGTTTGTTTTCTGCTTTAACTGCATGTGAATTTGACAGTACATGCACTTCCTTCTTTTATTGCTATACCAACTTAGCCACACAAGTACTGCATAGCTCTAAGAATGCTCCAGAACAAAACAAAGACATAACAGGAAGAGGAAACATCCATACCTTAGAAAAAGGTCCAGCAAATCTCCACAGCCCATTAAAGCCAAAACCTGTTAAATAAAAATGAATGAGAAACAGGTGACACTTAAGAGCTGACAGTGCAGACATATCCACTTCAGATCACATGACTGTAGAAGACGTTCCATCTGTAAAGGTGCGAAGAAGACAAAATGTCATACTTTGTAAATATGAAGGCTGGTACTGAGGAGGGGATTCCTCGTGGTACACCACGCTCTGTACAATGCCATGGACGGGGTTCAGGAGGTTGATGTCTTGGCACATGGACAGCACAGTGTTGATCTTGGAGTCCAATAAATTATAACTGAGGAGTGCACATATAAACATGTTACCTATAGTCAAAAGTTGACTACTGAAATGTGGCAATGTCACAATTAATGCTTGAGAACTTTGTGTTAGAATAGATGTTAATACATGAGACTGGGATAGTGGAAAAGGTCAGCTTTTTGAAAAGAGAAGTGAAACTATACTATGAATGAGAGGAACAACATAGAAAACGCATAGAAAAACTCGACACAGACTACAGGTCAGACAGAGGGCAGGAACGGGCATTTCACTTTGTTCACTGGTAGTTTAAAGTGTAAATTGAAAGTTCTTTAAAATGGTAGAAAAAATATTTTCTGAGGTGAGACTGTAAATCTGGTTGTTGTTCTTGGTCTCTAATAAGCTGGTGAATGTTTGAAAGTGTTGAACCAATGAAAAACTCTCCTTCTAGAAAAAACATGCAGCTTGTGTGAGGTAACTGGAGGAGAACGGAGCCCAGCGGCTGAGCTCAAGGAGGTTGTGTTCGTTCAGGTGTGGTTAAAACTTGTTTATGGCTGTTCAGGCTGCAGTTGGTCTGGACATGGGGAGGGGAAAAACACACAAAATTATTTTAGCCTTGGGTGAGAGTCATCCAGCTGGGAAGCCAAGATTTCACCATTAACAATGTCAACTAACACGGTGATCTGCAGGGCACACGTCTGCGAGGAGGCTTACAACCAAAGTGGCCCGAATGATTACTAGATGGGATCCAGAATAAACAACAAAATCAGGTGGAAATTCAGTGCAGTACCACCATAAAACAGCAGAGGCAGCGAGGGGAAGAATGACGGCGACCGGGAGCAGAGACAACAAAGCCAGAGTCCCAGCTGTGACCTGGATGATGGTCGGTGGAGAGATTTACTACATTTCCAGAGGTATGAATATTTTTGAGCCTAATTGTATGTATAATTATTATTTATCTATGTTATCTTGGTAGATATATTCTCATAAAAATATCTAAAGATCTGCAGATGTAAAGATACATTTCCAAAATTCTCTTAGCAGTTAGCATCTCCAGGTCTGTTAGCATGTTTTCCATTCCAATATCTGCTCTTCTACCATTTAAATGATCTCTGTTCACTGAGCTGTCAGTAGTTCTAGGTTCTGACTCACCTGTGAGCCTTCAGTCTTAAACATGTAGCCAGTTTAATGCTCAGGACTGGTCACCTCCTCCAGGTCTTATTCAGTGTTTTTAGCCGCACAGTCTATTAACAGGGGTGGGAAACTCCAGGCCTGGAGGGCCGATGTCCTGTAACTTTACTTCAACACACCTGAGTCAAATAATGAGGTCTTAGCAGGACTGGAGAACCTGACTGCACTGAGGAGGAGATTCAGCTGTTGGATTCAAGTGTGTTGGACCAGGGAGACGTCTAAGAGTTGCAGGACCCCGGCCCTCCAGGACCAGGATTGCCCACCCCTGCTCTGAAACGTTCTCCTCCGTCTACGTAATTAGTGGTTGTAGCTAGGGGGCGCTATTTTAAGGCAGAGCAGTAAGGAGGCTAGATAGAGGCAGCACCAGTATCTCTTATTTTGGAAAAGTAGTTTAGGAAGAAAAAGAAAGAAAGAGAAAAAGCAAAACCATAAAAAAAGACAACAGTTTTTCTTTTTACTGTATACAAATTAGGGTGAGAGAAAGCCTAACTTTAATGAGCTAGCACAGCGTGGAATGTGAAAATGGAACTCAAAAACAAGCATCTCCGGTCAAAAGTCAAGTTCATGGCAAAGGTCATTTCAAGTGCATGAACTGATCAAGTGAGAAATACAGTATTTAGAACTTACACGACTGGAAAAACTTTAGGAAACACAACACTGGCTTCGGCTAGGTACTCGTACAAAATCCGTTGGTCAAAGTCATCTGTGGTGTACTTAACCTGGGTTGCCTGAGGAAGAGAAGAAGAACTTGAAAAGCACAGTCACAGTTTGGAGGTACCACATCGTCTCTACAAGGACTGAGCTTGAGAACTCACCAGCACAGTGAGCAGCAGAGCCTGGATTTTGGGGTCAGTCAGCACCTCCTCATCCAGCAGAACATTAGACTCTGATACAGACACCTTTCGCAGGTGAGAATTTCCAATTCTTTGTGTCTCTTTACCAGTAACAATAAAGATCAGAATTACAAACTGCTTGTTTAGAAAACAAAAAAACTAGAAAACACACAAAAGCCAAATCCACATCGAAAGCAGAGTGACGCATTCTTTTATAATACTGGATGAATTTTGCTAAGACAGAACAGATCACTGCAATTCTGTCAAGTTAGAGTATGCCCACAAGTGCTTGTTTTAAGAACAGCTTCAAATATTGCTGGGCCTCATGGGTTGAAGTGTAAGCCCCAAGTGGGTGAGTCAATAGAAAGTAAATGTATTTTTTGTCAGACGTCTTAAGCTGCCGATGTGGAATTGTGTTCAGTTTATCCGTTTTGTTACCGATCTCATAGTCATTTTCTGCTACACGCCTCATCTTCGGGGGGGTGGTCATCCCCGCCTCCATCTCTGGCCTTTTTGGTGCTTTGGAGTCTGATATGAGATGATCAAAGCTCTTCCTGGTACCTGGAACAGACAGTGAATACATGAGACAACCCAACCGAAGAGCCACAGAGATTCAATTAGATATAAGTTATATATAATATACATCTACACAAATATACATATATGTACTTTGCATGTAAGGTCATTTTATTCATGTAGCATATTTTCAGCAACAAGGCAGTTCAAAGTGCTTTACATGGATTAGAAGGAAATACAAAAAACAGGGTATTACTTTAGGTAAAGTATAAAACTACATATTGGTTCCGCATGTTTAATAAGAACAAATAGTCCATATTTTATAAACTAACAGAGGTTTCTCTGGTTCTGATAAAACTAGATGTTGGTTCCAGTTGTTCTGGGTTGGGTTCTACATTTGCACAATAAAAAGCTAAATGTTGGTTCTCCATGTCTGAGTTTTGTTCTGGGTTGTTAAGTAGATTTTAAGTTTATTCTAGATTTGTAAACTAACAGGAGTTTCTTCGGGTCTCGTTCCAATTTTAAAAGTATAAAACTAAATGTTGCTCTAAAGCAATAAGTACTCCGCAATTTCTAAAAGCAATACAACAAATTAACACAAAATTAAGTTTTTAAATGAAGGTGTTTTTATTAAGAGAGGAAAGAAAATCCAAAACTATGTGGCCCTGTGTTAAACTATGCACTACAATACTGTTTTAATAGGGGGGATTACTTTGTCACGCAGGGCCATGTGGGCTTGTATTTTTTTCTCCCTCAATAAAACACCTTCATTTAAAAATTGCCTTTTGTGTTTTCTTGTGTTGACTAATATTTAAATTGGTTTTATGTTGTGAAATATTGAAGTGTGTCAAACATGCAAAAAAAGGAAATGAGGAAGGAAGCAAACCTTTTTGGTAACTTCATTTGACGGGGTGTGACTGACATGACACATAAATGTTATGAACATGAAGAAGTCTTCATGAATGTTTACGACTGTTGCTATGAAGTGTCATTCAGTAAATAATGACACTTTTAATGCAAGTTTGCATTAAAGCTTGCATTAAAAGTTCATTCAAATTGTCAATTTTGCAATAAAGGTGTCATTGTTTACCGAATGACACTTCATGACAACAGTCATAAATATTCATAAAGACTCCTTCATGTTCATAACATTTATGTCAGTCTTAGACACACCCCATCAAATAAAGTGTTAACTGCTTTTTTACACCACCGTATGTAGACACATGCATACATACACACATCATATTATACATAACATGGATACTATTATGTGGAAAAGATTAAATACCGAGAAGCTTCTTTGTGTTGGCCTGTGATGGTTGGCCCATGTCCAGGCTCATGGATTTGCGCGTTCGCGGGCTAATCTGGCCCATCGTGGGGTAGTGATGGGTGGAAAGGTAGCGCTCTGAAACCTGAGGCGATGTCCAGGGCTGAGGCTCTTGCACAGTTCTGAAAATAAAACATTGTGAGCAGACATGCAGCATTTCATTTATTCTGGTTCGGTGGATCATGGGAGGGAATAGAACAAAGTCCCATTTGTTAACACACCTGCATTTGGGGTTGGTGATGTGACTGGTGTAGGTCTCCATAGGTACAGGGTCCACAGACAGCTCAGAAATAAGCAGCGACTTCCTGTGTTTGAGGCTACATCGACTTCTGACTTCCTCTGACACGGTGAGCAAGGCTGCAGAAAAAGTACAGGTAGTAAAAAAGATCATCTCTGTATGACCAAAATAAGTTGAAGATGAGGTGCGGTCATCGTATTTGTGTTTATTCACAGTCTAACAAACCTCATAAGGAAACAACAAGGCTTTCAGAACCAAGACAGCAGCAAATGATAGAAAACTGTTGATGCATACCGAGCAATAACCACTTTGAGCTGCAAGTTCATAGAAGTGCACAACTTAGTGAAACTTCCTCTGTGCTCGGGCCACATTAGTGTGGGCTTGTCCTCAGTTTTAAAAACAATATTATGTAGTAATGAAGGTGAACATCTGAAGGATGTATTGCATGTTGGTTTTTACCAGCTAAATAAGCCACGCTCTGAGTGTTGACCTCAAACTTGTCGCATTTCAAATGTTTGCTTGTTAGAGCCAACAGTGTGTGCAGGATCCGCACTGTCCTCGCCACGGTGGTGGGAGACGGGTGTCTGTAGCCTGCAGAGACAAAAGCAGAACATGAGAACTATAGATAACCTGACACTAGCAAAGAAAATGCCTGTTTGCTCATGAACGACAATTATTCACAAACACTGTGGACGAACTGATCAAAAGTCAAAGCATTTACTCCTAACTTAGGATTTAACTACATTAACAGTTTTTTCCGGTGACTGATAAACAATAAATGATTAGTCAAGAGAGTGAAAAAGGAAACGGCCTTACCTTTGAGTAAGTGGCCCACTAAGGCAAAGTTGAAGTTGGCACTAAAATTGAGACCCACAAAATGATCCATCTGCTTACAGTGCCATTCTAAAGGACGCCTAATTTCCATGAAAACCTCCTCTGGACTCTGAAGAAGCAAACAGCAGATTTGGTTAAAAGGCTCCATATCACCATGCCATCTTTATTAACAGGACTTTTCTATGAACTGTGTAGAAGTAGTAAAAATATAGCATTTTAGTATTTCAGTTAATGAAAGTGATTCATGTGAAAAGTTCTGATAAGTAAATGAAAATGCATTAAGTGTGTGAACATTTCATTTTAATGACTGCAGTAATCAAACAGTCACAGCAGAGGAAGAAGAAACTCTGCTGGCTAAAAACAAGCTAGCAGCTATTCTAAGACAGTCAGTTCTATGCTATGCTATACATCTATGCTTTGACCTAAAAGAAAACAGTCAAGTTCTCTGACAATGTTCTCTTTCTTATGATGAATTTTGACCACAAGGCATCAAAGTATACAGACATTATGACGGCGTTTCTTTCAGCCCTTGTAAGCTCTACCTCAGGGGTGTCCAACGTCGGTCCTCGAGGGCCGGCATCCTGTATATTTTAGTTCTCTCCATAGTGGTTGTAACAGCCTCCTCAGTAAGTCAGTGTTCTCCTTAGACCTTCTAATGAGCCATCATTTGATGCAGGTGTGTAAAACCAGGGAGAGAACTAAAACATGCAGGATGCTGACCGTCTAGGACCGACTTTGGACACCCCTGCTCTACCTTGTCATTGAAGATCCGCATTGTGTCAAGAGTGTGAAGGTTCTGCTCCAAAAGGGCAGTTCCAGCAGAGTACAAGCTGACTTCATCCAGCTGCAGCACAGCTACTGCCACCCAGAACAGAGCTTTGTGCATCGGAGAGTCCTGCAAACACATCCATTCACACAGGAAGCAAATCATTTAACAGCAACAATGACGGCACCTCATTACCAACGACTTAAAAATATGTCTAAGAGGATCATTATCCCTAATTCAAACTTCCCAAACTAGGAGAAAATTCTTAGTTTGTAATTGTTGCAGCAGAGCAATAAAATATGAGGCAAGTTTTTCCTTTGGTGGTTGGTTCTAAATGACAGGATATGAGGGTTTATCTTTAACCTGCATATAGTCACCCACAACCTTAACGGTAGTGAGGGCAGCAAAATGTACAGAGAAACATTTTATTTAGCGCTGATCATTCTGAAAACCATTCGACTGCAGAGCTGTTTCAGTGTCAGCTCACAAACTGATCATAGTAAAACTGAAGATTTTCTGCTGTGTCACTAATAGATGTTACTATCTGGTGAGGAGATTTACCTGTCAATCTAACGTCTCTGAACAGATGTTGCAGTCAAATAGAACATCTGGCTTTTATACTCTAGGTAAAAAGGATCCTGTGACCTCTCACCACAGAGGGGAATATAGCACCCAGTTTATGGGATGGCAAATTTTGACTGTATGTTGGGTTTTTGGGATGTTCTATTGGTGTGTTCACACCAAACGCGTCACACACGTCAAAAATGCGTCTGACGCTTCAATTTTGATGCATGTGCACTTTGAATGCAGACGCTTGAAGGTGCGTTCACACCAAATGCGTTTTGAGCGTCAGGCGCATATGGTTTCTATTCAAAGTCCATGTGGAGGCGCGTCAGAATCACTATGGCCGTTGTTTTCTGTTGCCAGTCTGTTGGACGTGCTCGACTTCAAATCACACTGTGCTAGTTGCTCGAAACGCGCTGCGACGGGCACTCGACCACCTGCCCGTGGACTTTGAATGTAAACCAGACGTGTCTGGTGTGAACGCACCATAAGTTTTTCTTTAAAATGGAAAGAATATAGTTTAGAGTTCTGTTAGGTAAATTGTATTATTATCAACTATTTGTTATACTGTTTTATATGTTCTTAGTTTATGTACTCTTATTTGTTTTAGTCATATCTTTTAAGAAATGTTTCTGTATTGTTAATCACTCTGATTTCCTTTCTCAGAGGGCCTCTCTGAAGAAGAGCAGTGAAAGCAGCTCTTCACAGAACGCCCTGCTTTGACCTCTTAGATAGTTATAAAACCATCGCCGTGACGATTCACAACTTGTCCTGTTTGATCCTGGGTCAGGAACTGGATAAGCTAGTGTGAGATAGATTGTGTTGTTAGTTAGTGATAATCTTGGCGCTGTGACTGTGTGATGAAGTGTTTTCCCCCTCCCTTTAGAGTTATAGCGCTCTCTGTGATCAGGGATCCTAAAGACAATAAAAAGAGAGGGGCAGGCAAATGTGCTTCAGAGCAGCAGGAGATTTGTAACTGAAAGCACATCTCTGTCTGTTCTCCTCGCGAGTAATGAGAATTCAACTTTCTCTTGTCTTTCCTGTTATTTGCTGTGTTTAATAGGTGTCAACTCTGACAGTTCCATTTTAAATTATGACAAAATCCGACCAATGCAAGATCATGAAGGCAATTTTTTATCTTGACAACACACAATGACACAATGAAATGAAAATAATGGAAATTTGATTTTGCAGCAGAAATGGCTGAATATAGTGGTGAATGGATAAATTTCATACCTTGCTGAGTAGAGGCTGCAGCTTGGTCAGAGCAATCACAGTGGCCTCAATTAACACTTGGCTGTTGTAGTTGTCGGGTCCCTTCAAACAGCTCTCCAGACCCTAAAACAGTCCACAGAAAAGAGGGGGAATGCCCATGAGACGGGGAACTGACCACACAGGGCAGCACAAAAATCAGACTCTTTAGGGATGTAGGAGAGACGCCAACAGTCACAATATTAACAATTTTTAACAACATGTTACATTAAGAGTAAAATATTCTTTCGTCACGAGAGTAAAAGTGTTTGGCAATAGCAAATACAACATATTATCATTTACTATCTCCATTACCGACTACATTAAGATATGAATCAAAAACAATACAAGTAGACCCAGCCACAAATAAGCTTCTTGTCTGTTTTTAAATCTGATCATGCAGAACCGAGTGCAAAAGGAACAAACTGTAACCGGGTGCAGCTACTCTTTATCTGTTATAAACTATCTGGTTGGACTTTCATCACTGACTATTTGCTGCCAACTTGCAAAGCCTTAACAAGAACCGTCTATCAGGACTACCTGGACTCTGTACATACAGCAAAGCAAGACGCCGTGACATTCCACTTCATTCTGTCACACTTAGAAAAGAAGAGAAACTAAACAAGTCCTTCTCATTGACTTCAGCTCTGCAGTCCAATCATTACACAGCACCTGGTGAAAAAAAAGTCTCCTGATGTTTTTCATCAGGTGCTGTGTAATGAACATTGTCTTGTCATGTGACGTCTGGACTGGAGCAGAGTGAGCAAGTTGTGTTTTGTAGGTTCAGCATGTCTTTGAGATAGTTGGGGGCATCGGTGTGTGAGGAGGGAAACCTTGAATTCAATCCTGGTGGAACTGGGAAGCCAGTCAAGAGAGAGGAGGATGGAAGTGATATGGTCATGTTTGGTCCTTCTCATCAGGATCCTAGTTTTGGATGTACTGGAGCCTCTGCAGGCTCTTTCTAGGAATCCTAGTGAGAAGCTTTGCAGTAGTCCAGTAAAACACATTTCAAGGTAGCCTATGGGTCTAGGTTGCCTACAGCTAGATTCCAAAATCTAGCAAATTGTTTGAAGTGGGTAGGAAAGTGGAGTCATTTAATGATTAGGTCAAAGTTTAAGGATTGGCTCCTGCTGCAGTATAATCATAACTTTTGGGTTACTGCAGTACGCCATGAAGATGGATCAGGTGTGACTGTGACTCATCTTACCCGGTCTATGCTGAGCAAAGGGCTGGCTTTGCTGAGGATTCGGATGATCTGCTTGATCTGGCCATGAGTCACCCTCTTGCTGATGCAGCCAAAGACCACCAGGGCTCTGGGCTGTAGGGAGGGGTTGTACTGGAATGCAAATCTACAACCCAAGCACAAAGATTAGATACCTCAAAGCTTGAGCAAAACTATATACATTAAAAAACAAAACAAAAAAAGCTTAAAGAGGTACATACTTTTGAGCAAGCTCTGTCCACTGGTCTAACCACTTACAAGTTGGGATGTCTCTCATACAGGCCTGGAGTCAAAAGAGAGAAATAATACAATAAGCATACATGTAGCTATGTGCTCTTGAAGAAAAGTTGTAAAGTATATGTAAACTAAACTATTACTGTGGCAAACAAAAAGGATAAAACAAGAATAAAAAAATATGGTGGTGAATATTTATTCAAAAACATTTTCTATGAGAATCAAGCACTGTGACAAAGAGACAGAATCCTGCTTAACAATGCATAGTTATCTGTCTGACCTCCATAATTTCCAGTAAGGCCTCAGTTACGGTCTCCAGAGAGGACAGAGCGAAGGTCTCCCTCTCGTAGGAGCCTGGTGAGAAGGAGCGGTCCCTGTAGCTGGAGCGGAAGGCAATGACGGCGGCTGATTTGACTTTGCTGATGCCAAACAGCAGATAGAACTTTGGCAACGAAAACTCAGTCAGGCTCAGCCTCAGAACCTGCTTTGTCTCCTCTGTAATTATTTAACACAACAAAACATTTTTTTGTCATAAGGCACAAGTTTCTTATTTTTTTAGTTTGTGTATATATTTAAAAATCAGCAGACAAAGATTGCTGCTTACCACTGAAGCTGAGCTGTGAACAGGTGCACAGGGAGTGGATGATGTTGATGACTAAACCATGGGTAGAGGCTCTGAGGGACAGTGGCCCGGTGGCTACTAGTAGCGTCACTACATGGAACAGGTATGGCAGGTGGGCTGCAACGTCCAGAGAGTTGTTAAAGGACAGCATGAGCATGTAGCGGGCCAGGATCGCAATGTCATCCCACATGAGGTGCTGCTCCAGCGTAGGAGTTGGTGACAGGCACGTCTTGTCTATGATCTTACACATCCGACCAATGACCTGCCAAAGAAAAGGCCAATAATTAAACCTTAAAAATCATGTGTCAGGAGCAGACTGCCTGGCGCAGTGACTTTGACAGTTGAGAAAATAAAACAGCAGAGAACCCAGAACCAGAACCAGAACCTTCTTGCTGCAAGGCAACAGTGCTACCAACTGTGCAGCCCAGTTAAGGGCTCCATTAAATTAAATTCTTAGAAGCAATGCTTAAGAACAGAACCTTCATAAAAAAATAATTTTTTTCACTGATAATACACCACAATATCATATGATTTTTTATTTATTTATTTTTAAATGACAATACCCAACAAAGGCCCAGATCAGCTTATCCTCAAGAAAAACTAAAAAATAAGCAGCCAGGACTGGTTGAAAACTGCTGTACAAGTCTGATGTCATTCATGCCTTTTCCATCATTTGTTATATTGCATGTTGGTACTTGGAGAAAGAGGTTATTTGTGGGATAATTCAGCTGTTATGTTGGACTATTTTAATAATAAAGTTAATAAAGAAATAAAGTGCATCAGTGGTCATTATTTGTTGTATGAAGAGTTTCTTCTATTCAGAATAATTTCTTTCTCACAGAGAAAGAAATTATTTCTACTTCAGGCTTATGGATGGTTCCCCAATTTAACTAGCTTTATTAATTTCAATAAAAAATATTGTTATTAATAATTACATTAGTCAAATATTTGTGCAAATTTTGATTCTCAACAGTGTAAATGTATGTTAATTTCAGTCAAATGCACTAAGAGGCCATGTTATCAGATTAGAAGGACCCTTTGAAAATAACCTTTAAGCAAGCATTAAAAAAAAATTATTTTTCAAAAAACAAAATAGTAGTCCATACATGTATAAAAATAAATAAAATAAATTAAATGTATGTTTCATTAAGTCAAAATTCTGGTTTTAAAAATATAATTTTTTTTTAAATCAGTCTAATGTAATATTCTAATTTTCAATGTCATGTTTTCAAAGCCATCAGTAAATGATTTGTTATGACACACCTCTGTGTGTAATAATCTATACGTTTCCAGGACCTTCCAGGATAAAGTTCCTGAAATAAATGGAATCTTTTCAATAAGATTCTAATTTATTGAATGGGTCTGGACTGCAAAATACTTTAAAAGAATGTTGAACTAACAAAAACAAATGTGAATACACATTAAAGATGTGAGCTAAATCATGCACATGACAATGCAACAGTTCTTCCATCTGAAGAAGAAAAAAAGAACTGATTCAAATCTTTGGTGACAAAGAGTTCAAGGCCAGCAGACAATGCTCCACTGTGCTCAGTACGGCGTCCTGGCATGACAACAAACAGTAATCCATTAGATAACACTAGAGTAAAGCCTCATGTACAGCCCAGAGGTTACATGTCCAGACCTGACATTACTCTTTATTCTAGCTGATTGAACTTGTAGTAGAAATGAGAAAATTCCTGAATCTGAAAATACAAATCAATTAAAAACCTGAACTGAGTCCATAAAATACCATTAGAATCCCATGTTTACATAAACAGGCAGTTTTTGGCTTTTTACTGTATTTTTGTGATGACAAAAAGAGTCATCACTATCAACCAGTACAAAGACACAAAGCCACTGATCCTTTGTGCACATGCGGCCCCAAAGCATGTCAAGATTTTTTTCCTCTAAAATATTTTAAAATATTTCATGTATCAATGCTGAAAGTATTAAATCTAATGTAAGAGTATTATCATTCTCAATAATTAAATGTTAAAATCCTTGATATATGGTCTGTGATAAAATTCAAGCATTTTTTTTTAAGATTATACATTTGTGTAAGTATTTTCTATAATGCCTTTCAATATTGCTACCCAGTGATATTTTTAATTTCCTCTCACCTTTAATGTTTTTTATAAACACAGTGGGCTGCTGGTGGCGCCTCTGCCACCAGATTTAGCAAGTTTTCTTGAGGAAAATTCTGTTTAAGCTTCATAAAAAGCGTTGTGTGCCGTGAAGCCCATTCCACAGCAGAGCAGTCTGTTCACTGAAGTTACATCTTGGTTTCTGTTTAGCGGTGACACCTTCCTGGAGGGGGGTGGGTGGAGGTATTGCTGCCAGTTAATTTTATAATTGATCACAGACTGGAACTGTGACCTCGACGTGCAATCAAGCTTTTTGTAATCATCTCAAAGTTTCAAAAATAGAGAATTAAAACAAAAAGGATTATGTGTTACTGCAAAGGCAATTTCAACTTTATACCAATAAAGTTGGCATGGTAAGTTAGGTGGTCCAGAAGTGTTTTCTGAACAGGTTAGGCAGCTGATCTGTTTTCACGTTGGCCAGGATTCTCTTGCAGAAGAGAATCCATTTTGCTGCCTACAGGAAGTCACATGTGTCTTAACTGAGCCTTAGAATGACTTAATTCAAACAATTGCTGACTCATTCTAAGACCACCTCAAAAAAGCTGGTCTGAGGAAACCATCTTCATATTGTGAATGTATTTATTGCTGTCCAGGCGGGATCAAATCAGCAACCATTGCAGCAGTTTGGTGAAGTTACTTTAAACCCGCAGCAGAGCAGCAGCACAAACCAAACACTGCCTGCCATTTCTTAGGCAACAGTCTTCACAATGACCACTATTCAAAGTAGTACTGATGTGTGCCATAATAGGAGCCAGGCCCAGAATTTTCTATTGTGTCTGCCTGTGTATGTTGTGTTTGTTTGTCTGGGCAGAAGGCTGAAATTGACACAAAGCACACAGATGATGGATAGTGAGTGGATGAGTTTTTCTTTTTGCTTTCTGTAAGTCACTAGGAATTCACTGCTTTGGAATTGCACTTCTACCATGTAAGTAATGATTATAATTCATGCAGACTTTTCACAACAAAACTTCCAACGTTGTATGTATGCACTGTGTTTTGTGAAGAGTTCTGTCTCCTGTCTCTTAGGATGAAAATTTGACTAGTTTTGACATCTTAAAATAACCTTAAGTTAAACTTTGTGTTTTTATTTTTTAATCAAACAGTACATATTAAGTATGGCCTCAAAAAAAAAAAACATTAGCAAAAAGAATTTTTAGATAAGTCTACAAATAAAATACCTGGTAAAATAGTTTGTTTCGCTTAGCCACTAAATATCTATGAACAAGATGCCTCCTGGGTTTACTGTCACTAAATTTATGTTTAATTTTGAATGAGCCAGCAGAGCAGGAACACAAATATTAAACTGGATTGAAAGTGAAGAGCTAATTGTATCACAAACCAATGAAACAAATACAATTTTCCTGTCTGAGGTAATCATGAGGTGGTATGCTTTCTAAAGACGGCACAATTCTTAGTATATTTTAGCAACTATAGAAAAGGCATGGAACATATATATAAAAAAACATATCTATACTTTAGTAATCACCACCCATTGTAGCAAGGAAATTTACCAAGCTCTTCTGCTACGGAGGACATTTCACAATGATTCATGAGCGTAACATGATAGTTTGAGACACTGAGAGAAGTTGCTCTAAACAGCAACAGTCTTCTTCCAATGACCTTCCAGTCTTTTCAGATTCTATATCCTTTGTGGTGAAGAGAGTTGAAAGTCCATCAGAATAAAGTCGAACACCATGAGTTTATCGTATTGGCCTAATGTTGGTATACAGAAGCTAATTTCTGCTCTTCAGGATTCTAAAACTACTTCCACCTCTAAATGTTTGCAAAAGTAAGCAATCAACTTCCAGTGCACAATGTCTCTTTTACAAAACTTACATCTTTCTGATAAAGCAGACGATGAGGAGCAGAGAACACTACACAGTGTCTGCTGACTGCTTCTTCTACGCTCAGTAAAGTGGATAAGTACATCTAAAATGTATCTACTGACATGTACTATACTAAATATACTATAAATATACTAAACCATTTGTTTCATACTCTGATCTTTTATTAAGTGTACAACAGGTTTGGACTGTAAGCTTCAAATTTCAGAGTAAATCGGTTTAAATATGACCTGCAGCACCACAACTATGGTGTTTGGACTGGTGGATTCAAGGACAACATCAGTATCTATGGAGAGCACAGATAAGCTGTGAAATAAGTATTTAAATGTGTAATTAATTTATTAAAAACTGGGAATACAGATGTAATTTATAAAATATAGAATGAATTATATGTGCCTTTAATTAAATGCACCGATTTATTTTTTAGAAATGAGATATTTCATGATTTAATAAAGTACTACATGTCACTTGAACTTCAACCATCAAACTCAGTGGGGGTGGAGGGGTGGGATCAGGGCAGCTTCTATAGAGACGAACATCTGATCAGCTGCTTCAAACAGCAGGTCAAGGAAACTTCTTCCAAAATTTCTGTGGAAATGTTTATAACCCTCCTGGTTTGGGGTGGATCAAGGCCTGCTGGGTTTTGTTCCAGGGAGATTTAGCTTGACTGATTAAAACAAAAGTAAAAGAACATCCCCAGAAAATATTCATGAAGGAGAAACCTAATATTTAATCCATCCCAAAACCTTTCTGAGTTTCAGTGTATAGAAAAAAAAAAAAAGCAACGAGCGACAAATGCAGCTAGTTTCTCTGGTTTGTTGGATACTTTGGTGAAAAAACGGGAAAGCGCTGAAAGCAGTTATAGCAAACTGTGAGAGTTGCTGTGAGCATCAGTCGATACTCAAAATGAAAGGACTCGAAAGCAAAGAAAAAACCTGAACGGAACATCCCTGCTTTATTGTCATTGCCCAAAGACACAATACTGAAACTGGCAATGAAATGTCATTGACTGACGATATACTATCATTGATTGATCCATAAACATTAATGTTGTTTCCACATGTCAACTTGACAGTTCTCCATCTCCGCTGTCCACCGGACTCTCGGTTTTGCCATGTCAGCGGTTCTTTGTTTGGGATTCCCCTCCGTGCTTAAGTCACCATGCTTTCTGATTGGCTACCTGTCACAGTCAACAGGTTGCTTTCTCGTTCCCAGTTGGGGAACACCACACACTCTGCCATATTCGGCCCAAGACAATCCCACATGTTGAATATCCCAGATTTTAGACTGGAATGGTCCCAATGTTCCACTGACTGGACCGGATCAGTCTTAACACACAACACACAGCAGGATGATTGGTTACGACTATCCTAAGCAATATTAGAATGCCAAACGTTCAAAGATTTAAATCTTTGAAACTTACTAGTTGATCATTAAATGATCATTATAAGGAGGATAATGACTAGGATGAACACAAACCCTGATCTCTGACTGTTCATTACAAAATGTGCCACATTATTAGATTTTTTTTAAAAGAGCAACTTCTGCATTTTCTGTCAGTGCAAAATGTAATAAGGTTACATGATGCGCCAGAAACTATTACAAAATTTGTTCCAGGATTTTATTAAGTTGTTATGTAACATTTTCTAATTATTTGCTTAATGTAGTTTTAATTACTTTTTATTACATTTTGGAGGCCAGATTTTTATTACGTTATTGAAAAATGCAGCACTACACATGACCAACACACTTCTGATTTGTGGAGAATCTTACCTTATTGGACACCAGTTTAACATTCCCTGAAGCCAGAGCTACGGCAGTATCAGCCATGACCTCTGCCTTGATGGAGCCTAGGCCTCCCGTGGCACTAGTCTTGATAAAGCTGTCTAACACCACATCAAGCAGATCCGTTATCTAAAGATAAGAGAAATGAGTCCCAAAATGACACAACCTTGATGGAATGAAAAGAGGTTCTCCATTTGTTGGGCTGAAACTCACTTGGCCCAGGCTGCCCCAGATCTTGGCCTGGATGGAGGGATACATCTGTTTTTCATTTATTGTCATTGTGATAAGTTTGTCCAGGATGGCTGTGACACGCTGACGTTTGGCATCATCATTATGTTTGCAGAAGCGGACCAAGTTTAGAAGCCAGGGTGTCATGTACTCCAGGCAGAGATGCTTGAGCTCAATACCTGTAAGAAAACATTTAGAACTTCTGCTTAACGTTCACAGAAAACACAAGTATTTACTATTAAATATTAAAAGTTTGCTTGGCATTTTCCCATTTTTTTTTTGACACTGTTGAGCCTTCCTTAAAGTCCTGCTATCCACTGTAACTACAATTGCCTTCCAAATCATAGTTACTGCATGTAGTTTTAGTGCATGTTAGGAGTTTCAAAAACTTTGACATCTAATTTAAAAAAAATAAAAGATAAAGGACACACTTGTGCATTAATTCTATGAAGTGGGGGTCTCCCTGCAAACTATTAGGCATCACTAAAGCACAAAAATGCCATTACAACCACACCACCGTTTACCACAAACAAAGCAGGCCTAAGCTCCAAAGCATTGTAAGAAATACCTCTGCTATTTTTGGATAGGGGTTAGGGTTTTTGTGAACCCCCCACCCTGGAAACTTACATACATCAGCCGCACCGGGCTACAGGCCGCTGGTATCTCTACCGCTCTCGGTTTTCCATAAGGACTCAGCAGATGGCAGCAGAGAGCTGCGTCCTAATAACTGCTGGATATATTAAGGACGCAAATCCAGTTTTGTTCACGCCAAGTTTACGTGCAGCGGCTTTATTTCCCTCCTGTAGTGCCAGATCGATACTCTTCAACTTAGAAGCTGCATCATATGAGTTTGAAAACATTTCTCCGTCGTGCCTGCTGCTAGCATGTGGTTGTTCTAAATGAAAATTAGCACGTTCCTCTTTGATTTCCAATTTTGACTTCCAATGATTCACTTCCTGCTAGAGAGCCCCCTGGTGGCTGAAGAAAAATCCACAGAAAAGCCGCATGTTCAAAGTGTAGGAAAAAAGTAGCAGCTAATAGTCCGGAAAATACGGTAGGTGAAATTGGATAATTTCCACGGCACACCTCAGGGTGATGACGATCACTCACGGTACACTAGTGTGCCGCGGCACAGAGGTTGAAAAACACTGATTTACACAACATTTACAGCTATATTTACTGGCAATATGGCAAACACAGGCACTTAAAGAATGAAGCAAGTGAAGCAACCAGTTTTAAAAGTAGGCGAGAAGCAAACTTATGGTTTTGCTTACCCACTTTTCGACTCCAAAACATATGATCTACTTCTGCATTCCGACAGTCAGTCTTGGTTCATTTAAATAATCCTGTTTTTAAACTAATTAAAAAATAAATGGTAGAGATATTTGTAAATTTCTACTCTACCCTCTACTTTGAGTGTGTTCAGTCCAACACACTCATTTCAGAAATAATCCTAATTTAATCTCAATATAATCAAAATTCCTTGTGAGTTTCAGTAGAACAGAGTCTGTGTGAATCCAGTACCTCGCAGCATTCACTCCTCCTGGACCAGCAAATTGCTTACATTGTGTCAAGTGTCAAATACCTACTTCGGGTAAATGCCATGCTAAATGTGGTTCCAGCATGTCTTACTGGATTTGCTGAAGCCAGAAATGCATTCCTCCAAGAACTCCAGTGTCAGATGCGGCTCATTTGCAGCAAGGGTCTTGCTGATAGAGACAATAAAAAGTGTGTTGTTCGCTGGGATACAGAGACCGGACGTCTCCAACAGCTGTCCCTCTATCTTTAGGTTAAATGTGCAAGTCAAAGCACAGAGGAGATTGTAGGCTGCAGACCTGGATGTGGAAAAGACAATGAGTAATATTTGGTCAAGTCAAGTATTTCTATACAAAGTACAGCTGATTTTAATTCAATTCAACATGGACTGTGTTTGTCACACAGATCTGTGCCTCCTGGTTTAGCTCTGCATGTACGACAATGCAGTCATACGTGGATCAGCCATGCTTTTGGAGCTCAATTAGTTTAATGTTGACAAGCTACTATGGCTGTTGTAAACGATTATTTTAGTAATCAAGTATTCTATCAATTATTCCGATGATTAATCGAATAAACAAATACATTGATAAAATGAAATACTGATATATACAGTGATCCCTCGTTTTTCTTAGGGGTTGCGTTCTGAAAATAACCCGCGATAAGTGAAATCAGCAAAGTAGTACCTTTAGTTTTTACAGTTATTATACAGCATAATTAAATACTCTACATTGAAACCAAAGAACAAACGCTGTTTTCAGGTCAGCGGATGTGCGTGTTCATCAATCGGGCCTTAATGTGATCTGGAGTCATGTCATTAAAGCGTCTCCTCCAACCTGCCCCGAGAGATTCACAGCTGGATCTACGGCAGAGCGATGGATCTCATCAAGCGAGCCTCTGGTCGGGTTTTGCGCTGATTCTGGCCACAGTTTTTTCCTCAGGCTTTCAAAGTTTTTAGCTCTCATCTCCTGAATGGCCAATCTGTATTACTTATATTTAAATACCGTAACGTTATTGGCACACAGGTAGAGAAGGAGCTCGGAGACTGTTTAACCAATCAGGACGCAGAACACAATGCACTGTGAAAAAAAAAAAACTGCACAAAAAAAATCAGCGAAGCAGCGAGACCGTGAAAGGTGAACCGCGTTATAGCGAGGGATCACTGTACTGCCATAATGGCAGTATTTATATCAGATATCAACATAGGCCCAAATTTTCAGATTTGTGCATCCCTAACAATTACTTTTTTGTAGTTTAGAAAATAACTTGCAACAGTAATAGCTCACTTTTTAAGTTAACCTGAACAAAAATTATACAAAAATCTTTATTATTATTGTTAAATTATTATTAAATTATATTTAATGTAATAATAAAGAGGCAGACTCACAAAGATGCTTCTAAAAACATGTCTATACTCCAGTTGTTAGTTTATGTTTTCACAATTTAATAGGTGAACTCTCACTTTGTCCAGCCATTTATAGCTTTTGTGTCCATGTGAGCGACTGGACTTGGCTCCTCCATCACACACAGAAACACATCTACCAGCTATGTATTGCCACGATGCGCTCTGCCACCCATTTGTTGCGACCAGCATACGTTTGTAGATTTATTTTCCGGTTCATCTATAAAGCTAATGCTACGTTAAGCATCAACTGCAGCACAGCAGCCCGGAGTGTTGCGTCTATCCGCTCCATCTGTATAAATACACTCGCTGCGTTCTTTCTGGACCAGCCAATAGGCAGCAGCTCCAGGAGGAGAAAGGCTGTTGTATTCCATGCATCGTGCCAGTCAATTTAAGGATGCCTACAGGCCTCCCGAAAAACGTTACAACCCCAAACATTATCAATAATCAATGAAATCCCCCAGACCAAACTTGAAAATTGGATGTTATGCTGCTAGCACTGAGCATTCGACAACAACTCAGGCAGAAGTAAGATTGTTGCGCAACACAAATAATTACTTGGCCGAAACAAATAATAAAAAGCCTTAAAGTGACTGCTGTTTTATTATTTAGTCATCTAAATAATAAAATTTAAAGATACTATGAGGCAGATAATTTGCCTTGAGGAATTTTAGTAATCGAGGTACTTGAATGATTCGAGAAATCGTTACAGCCCTACAAGCTACTGTGTTTTATGAGGAAATGATTTTTGGCTTGAAGCCCTTAAGCTACCTACCGGAGACTTGGATCAGAACTCCCCAGGTTGAGCAGAGCGATGTTGAGAAGAGTCCCGGGGACATCTTTTGGACGGATCTTTGTGTGCTGGGGAATTGAGTCAGGCTGAGACAGCTCCCAGCGAGTACGGATATGAATTATGGACTGGACAATGGCATCACACTCTTGGTGCATGAATGTGAGAGGTGTCCCCTGGTTGGCCATGGTAAGAGTAAACTGACTCTCATCCACCAGGCAAATTTCCTCAATCTCTGAGGCATAATAAACATCATTGAGAAAGACGGGCTGACCAAGCACCCGGGTCCGCTCAGCTGAGGTTACCTGAACAGCTGTGGAACCCACCTGAGGGGTAAAAAATATTCATAGGTTTCAGAAATCTTGTTCTTGCTGCACCCTTTAGAATGATCTAATTCTTGCTTGTTGATATTAACAATAGTAGAGGAAATCAAACTTTTCATTGCCACCGTACCTTTATTGAAACTTTGGTGTCTTTGTGAGCCAGCTTGAGGGCATTGTGGAACACTTTGAGGTCTTCTTCCAAAGTCAAAGTGGCTGCTGGGAGTTTCTGTTGGTCTTGTTCAATGTGTTCTGCCAACTTGGCTGGAGAGTCAATAAACTGCAGGCGCTTGCTCCCCTTAAGACCAGTCAGAAGCCTCTCATGATACTTGGTATACTCCCTCACCCAAGTGTTGCAGTTGTAGACATAAACTGCTGCCACATTCTCATACGCAAAGCCAGGAAAGACCACAAACCACTTGGATAGAAAGTCAGTCTTGAAACGATTGCTTGGTCCAACATGAGTTAAGTCTACAACTATTTCATAGGGCTTAGCGTAGTAAGGTTTGAGGGTGAGGAGTACATGGTAGATGAGCAGGTCACCATTAATTTGGCCTGTTTTGAACCTGAGGAAAGACAAAAATAGATATGGTAAAATACACACTCAGGTTTTTCTGTAATAAGTGCTCTTTAGATAGAACAAATACACAAATATACAAATGACACAAAGCATGCTTTGAAACATTAAGTGTCTAAAAATACTGATGCTTTTGCTTCTTTAAGAACAGCTCTTCAGCTTCTGTAGCTTCGGACCTGACACCCTGAAATAACCCAAGCAGAGAAAAAGACCAAGTGCAAAGGTCGAAAGGACCATTCACAGCAGTTCTCAAGTCTGCATCAGTTCATTCATCTCTCCGTTTCAACACACAGGCTTCTGGAAACTACCTTATGTAAGTATTCAACTAGAAACAATGCAAAAAATTTAAAGCAATGATAGTCAGTAAGAAGAAAATGTAAAAATGATGCAAAGATGACCAAAACTGGGTTGTAATTTTGCTCTCCATGATGATATTCTTTTTTTCAGAACATGATGAAAACCACCAGAACTCTGTGCCTGTTTCTCCTGTTCCTGCTCCACCCTGCTGAAGCAGACCAAGCTCTTTCTACTACCACCATAGATTTACCCACATCCCAAGACCAAACAGGCAGCCCAACATTTACAGCGGAGTCCCACCTCTCAGCAACTTACCATGAAAACCCAGCTGTTGTAATCAATGCCACTGGTGGCGACTGCTTAATTGACACTGAGATGGGTCTCATTGCTATTGGTTCAGCAGGAGGGTTAATCCTCTGCTTACTGGTTACAACATCTGTGCTTGCATGTCAGATCTGTGTCCTTCAGCACCGGGTCTACATCCCCCGAAGTCGCCGATCTAACACGGACATAAGTGGTACTCACTACTGGGAAGCAGATCAAACAGAGATAGAAGGGCTGGTTGGCCCGTGTGATACCACTGTTATGCTAGAGGAGGTGAGAACAGACGGTATGACTGACATACAGGAGGCTAAGGAGGAAGCTTGGGCAGGACTTGATGAAGGGAAAGCAACTTCTACTGAACCTGAAGAAAAAGTCTTTCAGATCCAGAGCTCCAGTTCTAAGGATTCCTGTTTGGAGGTCCCCAAGGATTTGGAAGACATGCCTCTTGTTGTATGAAATGGTAACCAACCCCTGTCTAAACAGACCAAATTTTTTATGTTGTCTTTATTCTCATTTTTTAGAAACTAAAGTTATTGTAAAACATAAAGCTACTTAGATATTAAAAAATTGGGATTATCTCTAGAATTTAAGATTCATTTAAACTTAAAAAGAAACCAATAAATTAATACTGATGGAAGATTACAAATTGTACAGTTTTTGAAAAAGTTGAGCTGTCAAAATTGTTTCTTCACCAACAGATTCAAGTTCAAATATGAAAAAAGTGTTAATACAAAAAGCAAAGTTTGATGTTTGAGTTGTATGATGCTACAGAGCTACTTAAACAAATAAAGGAAAAAGAAAACACTGAAATAAGTATGTGAGATACTTACTCATATTGATAGAATATGAGAAATCTGAAAGAATATTTTAAGCTTTCAGTTAGAACTGAGTTCATCCTGGCCAAATTAGGAAGAATTATTTTGACATCCCAATGTGTCCAATTTCAATCAAAAACTTCATGAGAGATTGTGGAGAAAAAACACATTTTTGTTGTGTTCATAACAGAACAGTCTGTTTATAAAGTGGCCTTTAACCTCATCTGACAGTCAATAAGTGCTTTAGAGTGTTGCTCTTATTCATACTTTTTCAAACAAACTTATGCAGCTCCTTGTGCAAGCATTTATGCCACTTCACAATTATGCAGTACTTTGTGTCTGGTTATCAAGTAAATCCTAATAAAATAAGGTTAGTGACTAAAACATGACAAAATATCAAGAGTTCAGGAGACAATAATACAACATGCATTCTCTTCAGATAGCGCTTTTTTTTTTTTTTTGAAGTCTCCAGGGTAAAAGGGTAACGGTATGGATCAATGGAAAGGTTGGGGATCAGTACCAAATTAGAAAAACCTGAGATATGAAATAATATTGGTGAATGTCTCAATAATGATATGATTTGTGATAAATAAATTTTTTTTAAAAAGCTTTGCGATCTTTTTACTTTGAGTTCATACCAAACATAGACTCTGGATAATGTGTGGTCTTTACATCTACTATGTGAAAAAAGAAAAACATAACACCTAAATAATTATGGGTGCACCAATTGTAGTTTCCTGGCCAATTGCCGATTACCTATCTTTAAAAACCCTGACTTGTCGATTCCAATTTTGGCTGTTAGCAAATGTTTTCTCTGAAATGTCGCTAAATATACCAATTCAGTCACCGAGTTGGCAACAGTGGGGTGACTATTGACATGTCTGCAAATGTGCAGACATGACCTGGTGGGCCGGTCTGTCAACCAAACCTCTAATCGGAGAGCAGAAGAGGACAGCAGTTGATTTTTAGACATTTGCTGAGGTAGATAAGATCACTGGATAATGTCGTTTTCATATTTAAGCATCGGCCGATCACTGATCTCCCAAAATTAAAGAAATCGGTGCCGATAAATAGGTGCACCCCTATAAATAATCAAACAGGTATTGCAGTCCAGCCAAGAATCAAAAAAACGTTTTTTGGTCCTCATGTGTTCACACAAAGAAATTTCGGTTGGTTATTCTCTTCACAGGTGCAGAGAATAATAAGTGCCAGTCACACGTAGAACTTAGGAGCACTAAGTTGAGGTGGGATGTATAAAAAACACAAGTTACAGTTTTTATGTCGTCAACCGACAATTGTATTTGTTTCTCTCAGTGGAAGTTGTTTGAGTATACACTGGGGCAGGAAATATTTCAGAGTTCTAGGGAAAAATCTGTCTCTACGTCTGGTGGTGTGTTCTTAAGATCCTGTACCGCTCCCCTGAAAGAAGCAGAACAAACAGTATATTGATCTCCAGCTATTCGTCTGGCCTTCTGGATCCGTTAACATGTCCATACGTAGGATTGGACTTTGGTTACCAGAACATAAGCACTCTCTTACTAAGTTGCAGCTGTGCAACAGCAAACAAAAAAACAAACAAACAAAAAAAAACAAATCAAAGAAATGTAATCAAGATGGGACACAGCTGACCTCATGTGCAGTCAAAGCAGTTCTTAAAATGCAGATGACCTAAAACTTAGAGTTATATAGTTGTTCAACCAGAGCTTCCAAATATCTACATACGAACAAAATTTTTGGTACCCCTTTATCAGTGACCAACAAGCCCAAAATAACTTGAAAGTGACAAGTTCCAAATTAAAATTTACTACCATGAAAACCAGACATTGCTTTTGAAATGTGGCTCAGCAGAATCATAAAAAAATCAACTAATGAAACAGATCTGGACAAAAAAGGTGGTATCTCTACAGACATATTACGGACATATCGATGTACGTCCTCTAATTAATGTTATCTTATATTTCTATAAAGGTTGAAGTCCTTAAACATCAGCAAAAAAAATTGCTGCAGATGTTTTAGGAGTGTATTGCTTTATTTAATTACTGTAATCAGTTATTTTAACTATTTTAATGGTGGATTCTTACATTAGTTTTGACAGAAAGTAACTGGAATATTCTGACAGGAAACTAAAGAGAAGTTAGATTCTTTTCAGTTTTGTCTTACAACAACTTTACTCTTACCTAGGGTTTCGCAAAATAGTAGGAGAGCACACATGGTTGTCAGTTTAAAATGTCTCATTTCCTGTCAGTGAGGAAAGCGTCAGTTTCAACATCTCAAAAAGGTGGGGTTATTTTCTGCTCTTAGTTCCTGCTTTCCTTCAGTCAACATTATGTTAAGCCTAACAGGTTAATCTTCGAACTTTTAATACATCTTGATACCAAACCCGGGTTATCCTAGTAGAATCATAGGTAAGTACAAATTTCTGAACCTAAAGTAATTTTTATTGTCTTAAAAATTAGGTTCATGTTCAATGGCTGTTTCTAGAAAAGATGTTCAAGATGCAATGTGATCTTATAAATACAGTAAAACTCAAATTATTAATTAGCTGCTAAGCAAGATCAGATTTTATTCAAATATTTGAACTGACTTTCAAAGGCTTTTGTAAAGTTACTTTTCATACATTTTAAGACTCAATAAAGAAAACATTTTCATATCTTTATTGTTGAAACTTTGTAAACCAAAGAGGACCCATCGCTTGCATACAGAAAAACAACTGAACTGTCCAAGCACGGGCTCCTCTCAGAAGGCCAGTGGTATGATGTTCTAAGTGCAACTGTTTTGGTTGCTTGTAGGAAAAATTGCACTTCTGGTTCAACAAGCCAAACACCAGGAAGAATATAGGGTTAATTTTCATCAAGAAGATGAGGATCAGTGACGTTTGAGAGAGTATTGATGACCTACAGTTGACTTGCATTTGCAGGAAGCCATCACTGAGGCCAAATATAACATCAGTTTAAGAAAAATAAGGTTGCTTTGTGTACAGGGTATGATGTGCTTGAGTTCCTAATCTGTCATAATTCACCTTGGATTACAGGACATATGAAATCCAGCAAACATGTAAACAGATTTAACTTGCAAACCTGCAAAATTACAATGTCAACCAAATGATTTTAAAATCTTTAAAACAAAGGCTACAAAGATAAGTACAGCTCACTTGCAGAGTGAGCTACTTCTGTGTTTCTGTTTTTAAAACACGGAAGCAGCTTAAAGAATGTGTTAATTAAATAAGTTTCCCTTCTGCTTCCATATGCTTTGTAATGTTTTTTTATTTTTTATTTATGCAGGTTGTCTCATTGAGATCCAAGATCTCAGAAAAACCTGTTAGCACCATGTATTATATATATTAGTACATGGAAAAATTGAATGCATTTAAAAAATGTGTAATTTATCAATTTATCATTCTCCTAGGTAATTACTGTAAGACAGGGGTGTCCAAAGTCGGTCCTCGAGGGCCGATATCCTGCATGTTTTAGTTCTCTCCCAGGTTTAGCACACCTGCATCAAATGATGGCTCGTTAGAGGCCTAAGGAGAACACTGACTTGCTGAGGAAGTTGTTACTACCACTAGGGAGAGAACTAAAACATGCACGATGCCGGCCCTCCAGGACCGACTTTGGACACTCCTGCTGTAAGATATGAACCTGGGATCAACAATAAGAAAAACTTCTTTAGATGTATGAAGCATATCAAGTTACAATTCTTGGTGTTGGTTATTTTTTCATGAGAAGTCATTGACAATGAATCTGGATCTCCGTCTGTTTTAGTGTGAAACATCAGGTGTGTGTAACAGAAGATCTGAGGCCAAAATGATCAGCTTTACCTTCATTATTTTTCTGCCAATGGCAGCAATCAGCACAGTAAAATCTGAGCTGCAACTCAACACCACAGACATGACAACTGGCAACATGACCCAAAACACCCAGTTGGCAACACGACAGCCATCAACTTTGCAACAGCTGTCAGAGATTCCATCTGTCAACACAACAACTACCAGTGTTGATAGGACTACACCAGAGGACCCAAGAACCTCTACTCCTTCACTGCATACAACTCGGATGACGCCTCCAAGAATACTTTCAGTAAATAGTGAGACGGCACCAACTCTCACCAGTTCATCAAATACACCAACTGTTAAGTCTAACGTTTGGAAATCCATAACAATGACCCTGAGTAGTCAGACCAGTCAGCGAATCAACAATTCAACAGCACCTCCGGTGCTAAGCAACATTACACAAAACCGCGGCACACAGAGAACATCAACCTCACAGATAAAGTTAAATGAAGTGACCTCATCATTTATACCTACATCCAGATTGACGGCCATTCATACGAAAACCACGTCTATCAAGCCTGAAGAAAGAAAATCTAAAAGTACCAAGCAAGTTCCAGGTGGTGACACAACACAACCCTCCATCTCAGAGACATCAATCGTTGACAAGGCAAAGAAAAATGGTTCACAACACGGCAAAGTTGTGGCAGCAATAATAGGTTCAATGCTGTCACTGATGATTGTAGGATTTCTGCTCATTTACATCCGCAAAAAGAGACTTCAGAAGGAGCAGACGACTACTAGCTGGGCAGGTCCTTCGCCTCTACTGGATGGAGAAGCTAACAACGGCAATGCGGTATTGGCATCATCCAACCGAATTTCCCTGACCAGTTTTCTGCCTCACAGACTTTCAAAGACATTCTCTTTACTTCCAGAAACAAATGAGATGACGGACATCACTTCAAGAACCACATTAGAAGAAAAACACCAAGGAAGCACTTTTGGTCAAGCTATCGATGGAAATGATGCACAAGAAAAATAGTTCACAGCTGCTGTTCCAGAAGAGAACACTGGAAGTGAAACTGAAGAGATAGCTGTAATGTCTGCCGCAGGGTTCTCTTTAGTGAACCAACAGTCATCCTCAGACAAAGTCATTCTGGGTTTTCAGCTTTCACGGAAAAACAAAAGGTGGCCATACATGGTCATAAGGCCTCTTCTAAATCTCGAATCAAATCTGAAAGCTGTATGCACTTAGTTTCCTGTCTGAGACTGGATGTTGGGGCACTGTGAAAATTTGTGTCATGTTTCTTAATCAACATTAAAACAGCTATTACCATTATGCTCACATCAGCACACAGAAACTAAACCTACAACATCAACAAATATGACTATCAGAAATTATCTGAATCTTTTTTCTTGTGGAATTTACTTAGATAGTACAAAATACAACTGCATATGTTTAGATCTATCTTGCACTTTAATGAAAAGCAGAAGGAAGTGTTGTAAGAGGAACACACAGCAAGATACAATGTTGCTGACATGCCACATGCTTGATTTGCTCTCCACACAGTAATACAGAATCACTATGAACAAAAGATCTTCAGAACACCGTCACTAGACCATATGCAAGGAGATATAAACTTAATAGGTAGGATATCCTTTTAGGACCTGGAAAACTAAATATGGAGGTTTTTCAATCAGGTATTTCTTCTTTAACCACTTCAAAGATGTTTCATAACAAAGTGCAACACAAATGCTTCTTTGTCAAAGCTCTGTTTAGAGTCAGCTGTGTTTTGAAATGTTGAAATGGTTGTTCAATATGGTGGATAGATGGATGTTTTATTTGTCAATGTGGGGAAATTAATATCCGTCCATCCATTAAATCTGTTATCTTACACACTTAAAAATTAGTTCAGGCATGTGTTAGTCTACTTGCTTTGATCTATTCAATTCTATGAAAAAGAGAAAGATGGATAATTTATAAGGCGAGTTATCTGGAGCACACAAACTTATTTTTTTAAAGTGAAACATGATCAAATTTATGGATTGTATCCAATTAAAAAATGGTCAAATTATGTACAGAGCAAAACAACGGTTGCCAGAAAATAACAAAAAACTTCTCCTAAAGAAGAGGTTCAGGGGAGAAGAAAATTTTAGAAAACAAAATTAAATTTTAGAAAACAAAGCATGGACAAAAATGAGGATAATCTGCAACAGTATTTTATGCTGTGTAAATTTTAATACATTTTTAAAAATGACTAGTGCAAAAACATGATTGCAACATCATTTTAAGTACAAAAAGGGCTTCCAGTGGCATGTTGTTGAGTGATATTAAATGAGTGCAGGTGTTATGCATGTATATCGCATTATAAAGAATAGAAAGTAGTTTTTGGTTGTTTTGAAGTTGTAGTGCCATCTTACAGGAGTCTGTTGATTGTGCAGTTGCTGTAAACTAGAGTCTAATAAATTATTTGTGTAAATAAAACTTTTGAAAGTGTATAGAGTGAATATTTATGACATGGCTATCAAATTGCATGAAAAATATTTATAGTTTGGGAAGTATTTGGATTCTTTAATCAAGACTGAAATGAACAAAGAAACTGAATGAGTTAGTTGGGGATAAGATTTAATAAATGATGGCAACAGTAGTATTCGGTTAGTATTCCTATTTTTATGTCATTATTTCTCTAAGTTGACATTTGTTTTTAATGTTGGAAATAAAATGTTATCGTCATCTTTTGTCTTTCTTGTTATTGTTGGAATCATGGTCAAGAACACCACCATGCTCAACACAAAAATGGTTTGGGCACTGAATGGTTTTCTCACTGTTACGCTGTGTTTAGTTTTTAATGATGTACAGCACCCCCAGAGAGGCGCGGGTACTGTCCCCCACTCATAGCCTTATTCGGGTTAGAGTCCCTTGAGTAAAACGTGGGTTAGAGTCCCAGTTAAACAACGTTTAACTAAAGTCCTATGAGGTTTAGAGTCCCAGGTGACGGCGTTTCAACTAAAAACCTAGAAGTTGGAGTCCTTGTCAAATGCTTTTTTGACTAAACTCCCAGATCCGGTATGAGTCCCAGATAAGGACAGGGGTGTGGATGTCGTCCCACTTGGTTGAAAAGGGGTGCGGATTTTAATGTTTTTATCTTTTTTAATCTTTTTTTTATTATTATTATTATGTAAAGCACTTTGAAATGCCTTGCTGCTGAAATGTGCTATACAAATAAAATTTGATTTGATTGATTGATTGAAACAGCAGTAAATTATTCATTAATCTTAAATCTGCTTCACAGAAAAACAAAGAGAAAAATTTTTTTAACTTCATACACTGGAGTTTATGGATATATTTTACTAGAACAAAGGTTATTAACTTGCCAAAAATAATCCCTTTAAGATTTGCATATCAGCACATCTTCTGGTGGCTGGAAATGAGTCTGCCAGTCTGAATGCAATAGGACTTATACTTCTGAGGGGTCATTTCTATAGTTTCAAGCACATGTTTTCTGTGTAATTAAACCCTTTAGTCTGATATTCAACTCAGAGTTTATTTCCCTTATGTTGATTAAATTTAAGAGGCTATAAAGATTGAGTGAACATACTGTCTACTATTACAGAGATGTCAGAACTGCACAAAACCAGAATACACAATACCATAATATCTGCCGTGTATTTTCTATTTCATCACACTTCATATATGTACTGAATAGTTATTTTAAACTGCATCAAAAGATGCTGTCAGTTTATCTAAGAGCGACATATCGCTAAGCTATCGTGCCATCATGATCAATGCAAGCTTATGAATATTTTTTTATATTTCATTGGTTTGTAAAAATTCCAGAGAAAATATTACAACTTTAATTGTTCAATTCTAAATTATGCACAGCATAATGCTGGTGGGCAACCAGAGGCTGAGCCACTCAGTCAGCTGGTTCCATCAGCAGGAAAGGACAGACTGGAAGAAACAAGGGAACACAGTGGGACAAACCACCTGAGATGTAACTTCAAACTCTGGAAAGCAAAAAAGACAAACAAGTCCAGCCAGAGTTCTCTGCTCTAGCTACATTTCTTAAATCATTATGCTTGTCCAAATAAAGAGCTAAAGATCAGCTTAGGACCATAGCAACAGAAAAGGAAGAACTCTTAATTGACAGAGAAAGAGAATCACAGAAATCCAGCTCAACAGGTCTGTGAAATTACTAAAAAAAAAAAAAGAAATCACCACAAAGAAAACTGAAAATGCAGCATTGAGGAAAAAAAAAAAAGAGTCGCTCCTATCGAGCACACAGATTGTGCTTGCCTCATCAAAGGCCGAGTGGACTGGCTCTTAGCTGCATTTTTTCTCCCTCTTTCTTTCTTTCTCTCCCTCACCACCACATATTGCACTGCAACCTGGAACTCCCTGCATAACAGTGAGCCGGGCAGAAGCCGGGACTAACACGCAGCATTTACAGAGACACATCACTACATTCACAGCAGCCCAGAAAAAATGTTTGGCTTTATCATATTAAGGTGCCCAGAGGAAGACGAGTGGAGCTTGAGGAGTTAATGACCAGAGATGGGGAGAAATGGTGCCAACACTGAAATTACAAGGTGAGTGATCCTGGCATGACACCAGTAATGGACGACTCATTTTATGCATAGGATCGTTGATGTTGTAAATTGCTGAACCCAGGTTAAAAACCGCAAGCTGTTTTGTTTAGCAAATATCTTGATCTCGAGCAGAAGAAATGAGAAAAGCCATTTCCTGCCTGTCAAAAATGAAACTAAGATTAAATATATATACATATATATATACATATATATACACATATATATACATATATATACACATATATACATATATATATATAAGTAGGAAGGATATATAAAAAAATATATATATGCCTTCATCAAGCTAATAATGTGTTTGTTTCTGAAATTACTGCTCTAAATATTTTTGTTGCACTGCAGTATTTTTAGTGGCTGAGCTGTTTCCCAGAAGCAGAATTTAAAGTGCCACCACATACGAGCAGCTTGACTTGTGGTAATTGGCTGAGTCTAACTTTGGTCTTATTGCATGTGTATAATTATGTCTTAGAAGGAGGGGATGAAATATACTCCTAAAAAGCTGTAAGACGACAGGAGATGATGGCAAAAAGTTATATTATACACTTCGTCCAAGACACTCAGGCATAACTCTCAGTTTCATAAAGAAGCAGGAGAGAATGCAAACTAAACAAATGACATTCAAACATTTTTCTAAAACATATTGTCCAGCATAAGTATTGACATGAGGAAAATGATGAAAGCCATCAATAATTTCTTTCCCTCTCCATTACAATTATGCACTAGCTCGTGCAGGTAATGTATTTAAATCTCAATCTAATACTTGACAGTTTGTGGGAAATTTATGTCCCAAACCAAAAATAAGTGATGTATACTCGTAAGTGTGAAGAAAAAGGATACAAAAGAAAAGCAAATGGACATGCAAAAGGATAGCCCTTTTTTTGAAGGACAATTTTGTTTACAGAAACTTCATTCATTTTATTTGTTTTTTGTTTTGTTTTCTGTTTTGTTTATTTATTTTGGATATTTAAAATGTCTTCCAGTTCCAGTGTTTAAATGTTCATTAGAATTTAAAGTTAATTGATCTTTGAGAATGTGTTCTTGCATATTTTGACCAATATCCTCCTGACTACAAGGAAAAAAAAATATTGTCCAATCACCATTTTTTTTAATCCCACAGTCTTTGTAAAGTAATAAAAGGTTTTATGCACTTACTTTGTCTCTTCCCATAAAATGTGTTATTACTGATGAACGCCATTTTTATGAATTAGAAAAAGGTACGTACAAAAGTCCCACCTCTTCACATGTGGTATCATTGAAAAGCCCTAAATGTCCTCTCCAGATACCAAAAGGAATTAATTCAGTGGAATGCAGAGGGTGGGAGATATTCAAGTTTAGAAATGTCCTCTACAGAGGACAAAAATGAACTACTGGTAGTCAGGAGGCTATCATTACATTACTTGAAGATTACATCAAAACAACAATATCATTGTTCATCACCATAACTTCTGGGACAATTTATCATCCAGCAAATCAGTCAATCGCCTTTTGCTCTAATGTGAGTGCCAAAAAAAATAAATATGAAAAATACATTGGGTTTTTTTTTGGAGTTAATTTAGTAATATGAACATCAATGTGTCTGGGCAGAGATCAATGATTCCTTGAAGCTGTAGTTTGTGATAAAGTCCCAGATACAACTCCATGATAATACAAAATAAACTGGTCAAACTTTTATTTATTCTTGCAGTCATCTACCTTGTAAATGTCCACACAAACAGGAGGAAACAGTGTCAGCACTACAAGGCGTCTGATTTTTATGTACAAGTCAAACAGCCTATTGTGGAGACAAAATACACTGAGCCTTTTAACAAGAAACAACCGGGCAAAAAAAAAAAATAAAAATAAAAGCTAGTTTAACTGTAGATATACAATATTTCAAACTTCATGTGAGGCTTTAAAATGAGTTTGCAAGAGGAAGAGTGGATGTCTCTATCAACATTTCCTTTGGCTTAATGCAAGTAAGATATGAGTCATAACAGGCCAAAAAATGTGTTGCTCATTTTAAAGTAAATACTTAACTGTGACTGTATGGCAAATCTTTCTACAGTAGTCAGGTTTTAAATGTGAATCCAGCAGTAACTACAAGATGAAATGGATGGATGTACAGTTAAGAATGTTACAATAAGCAATAAATCATCTTTTTAAGGGGAAAAAGAACCTTAGTGGTCCAGAGGACTGTTTTTCAGATCAAAGTAAGTTCTGCATTTCATTTTGAAATCAGAAAGAGTGGAGAGACACATAATCCACACTACTTTAAACCAGTAGATAACATTTATAAAAATATATTTTTTACATATTTGTTTAAACTGTCACTATGTCCTGATTGTAGAATATGAGGCTGTGAAAAGGTCAAGACTACCAGTGTGCTGCAGATGGACTGGTAAATGGTCTGAACTTATATAGTGCTTTTCCAGTCATTTTGACCACTCAAAGTGCTTTTTGGGGTTAGGTGCCTTGCAGGAGGAAGATGGAATCAAACCTACAACGTTCCGATCACAAGACGACTACTCTTCCCACAGAGCCACAGTTGCCCCAGATGTACTAAAGGCAGAGAATCAACCAAACATTATTACAGGAAAACTGTAAGTTTCCCCGTCCATTGAGAGGAAGGAAGAATCCAGAGAGGGTTTACTTCCTACTGCAGCTTTAAGTCCAGTGTAAAGTTTACACAGTCACTGATGATTTGGGGCACCATGTTGGTTCTGGTCCACTGTGTTTTCTAAGATCCAAAGTAAATGCAGCCGTCTACCAGGAATTTCTAGAGCACTTCATACTTCCTTCTGCTGACAAGATGCTGATTTTGTTTCCCAGCAGGACTTGGTACCAGCCCACACTACCAAAGGTACCAAAAGCTGATTCAAGAACAGGAACAACAGGAATGGCCAGTAGACTTCCCTGACCTTTAACATCACAGAGATGATATGGGGTGTTGTTCAGGAGAAGAGAAGAGACATTTGACCCAACAATACAGATGATGTGAAGGTTGTCCTTTGACCTCAGCAGAACCACAGATTGATCCACTGCATGGCGGGCTGGATTGTTGCAGGGATTCATGCACAGAGCCCAAACCAAATGTACAGGACATATAAATGAACAAGCTTTTCAGAACCCTAACCTTTCCGTTTCAAATGCCCTTTTTTATTTATCTGATGTAGCATTTACATTTTCTAGGAGACTAAATCTTGAGTTTTCATAATGATCACAACTATAAGAAATAATAGCTTGAAATATTTCATTCAATGTGTACTGAATCTATACGAGTACAGTGGGTACAAAAAGTATTCAGACCCTTTAACATTTTTCACTCTGTTTCAATGCAGCCATTTACTAAAATAAAAATAATTAATATTATGTCTCATGAATGTTCACTCAGCATCCCACCTTGACAGAAAAAACAAAAATGTAGAAATTTTCGCAAAATAAAAACGCCAAATGAAGCCTTTGTTTACAAATTTGTCAACTAAAACTGTAATGCAAGTAAACATTTCTACACATAGCTGGTTTTAAACCATTTCTTCTAATTCTTCTGAAAACTTGATAATACATATCTAACTTTTGTTTCTCTAGAGGCCTCACCATGCTGACGTCCTCCCTGTTCCTTGTGCTGCTCTGTGGGCTTTTGGGAGGCTGGGTCTTGTCCGTCTGTCCATCCGTGTGCTCTTGTAGTGGGGGTCACCGTGACGTGGACTGCTCTTTCAAAAGCCTAACCAAGCTGCCACATGGCCTGCAGCACAACATCCGTTTTCTCAACCTCTCATTTAACAGGTAAATAGCTGTAATGCTACACTTCACCTCTCACACGTCTTATGTTAGACACTTACTCTGCATCTTGAGCAAGAGGTTAAGAAACAAACGCAGAATGATTCAAAATGTATTCTTCCCTAAAAGTACCAAGATTAAGGCTAGCATGAATTGTTAGATGGAAACGGTGATAAAAAACAAGTATCGTCATTCTACAGTGTATAAATAACATATTCAGGGATGATAAATTGATCTGTTTCAGTTATTGCTGAACACCTGTAATGCTTACAAATTAATTTTGACACGTATGCTTTCAAAATATAGCTGATTGTTTAATTTTATATACAGGAAACTGGTTGATGAAACTAGTCTTTTCTGACAGCTTGAAAGATCTTGGAGGTCAGCTCAGCCGCTATGATCACCTGCGAACCCTGGATCTCTCCTACAACCACCTGGAAAGCCTGCCGTCTGTCTTGCCACGGTCTCTATGGGACATCAAAGCAGCGTGGAACCGTCTACGTTCGCTTGACAAGAAAGATACGGCTTACCACTGGAACCTTAAGCTGCTGGACCTGTCGCATAACGCACTGGACAGAATAGTTTTCATCAACAACACTCTCCTTAGTGTTACATCCCTCAACCTCAGTCATAACAGATTTTGGACTGTGCCCACAAACATGCCTCACAACTTGGAAATTATTGATTTGTCATTTAACTATTTGGTTCAGATTCTGCCTGGCTCTTTGGATCGGCTTCCAAAGCTGGTTAAATTGTATCTGCATGCTAACCACTTCTCAGTACTGCCTGAAGGTATATTTGATAAACTGAGAGCACTGAAAACAATCACGCTTGGAGATAATCCCTGGGCTTGTGAAGAAGAAGACAGCATAACAAGAATTCTTAGATGGGCAGAGCAAACTCCTGCGACTGTGTTGGGGTGTCCCTGTTATACAACACCAGTCTGTGGACAAAGCCATCTGGCAACAAAGGAAAGACTCCTGGATTCTGCTCCACTCACAGAGTCAACCATGAACAATAGAGGAGAAGAATATGACGGCATGTCCACTGCAAGGACTGTTGTGGTGACTTCTGCTTATGAGACAATTCCTTCACAGCATAAGACTGGGTTGGGGATGTGGACCTCCTCTACAGGTTTCCACAGTGTCTCCAAACTCACAAGTACAACAGAACACCTGCTATCTTCCACTGTAAAGCCCAAGATGGCCAACTCCCGGAGCAAAAGTCAAAAAGTATTTGCTCAGATTGAAATGGTGCTTCTAAATATTTTTGTTCCAACAATAGCGTTCAGCATGTACTGAACTAAAGTCGCTTGACACACTAAATTAGACACCACATTACCTTTATGCTTACATGTGGAGTGCCATATGATGCCTACAAATGTTAGTAGTTATGTTTGCAATTGAATAGTTAGAACACAAATGCATGATCCTGTCATTCCTTGTGTGGGAAATAAAACTTCTCTATTGAGATCATTCGTTATTCGCCCTATAAGATTTTCAACAGGATTAATACAAAACTGGAAGCAGAACCACAAGGATTATAGTAGAGCGATATTACAATGTAACACGAGTTCTTCTTGGATTCCTCAGTCGAGTTTGGTTGCAGTCATCGGTATAGTTTAATATTTGATGAATATTTGGTAAAACTAGGGGCTAATGATGAGCCAAAAGACAAAACAAAAACAAAAAAAAACATTTATTTTTCTTTCATAGTGCTGTATAAAGTTAGAAACTTTAACAATATTTTCAATGAAAAAGGTTTCAGCAGACTTTTGAACTAAAACATGGGCTCAGGTTTTATTGCTCAATACTATTTTTACAATACATGATAGGATAATCCTTTATTAGTTCCACAAGTGGGAAATTTGCATCGTTACAGCCGAAAGTGGACAATACAAAATAAGAGCAGAATGAATGAAAAGCAGAAAGAATAAAAAAAAACATATAGTGTATCTAGAAATATACATATGAAAATACAAACGTATTTACAAAAACCTTAGGTGTACAAGGTTTCCCTAGAAAACTTGCTAACATCAGTTTTAAGGGCAAAAGGGCCTAGCATGGTAAAAACCAGCTCTTTGTTCTCTGCTGTTTGCTACGTACAGATGACTTGGGCTCTCTACTACAGAGAAACGATTGCTTCCAGGAGGCGTGCACTCTGTTGAAGATTGAAATGTTACCAAAACGCCAACGTTGGCCATGAACTATGTAACGCGCCAGTTGGATGCTGTTGAGCTTACTGGAAACTCCCTGCGTTGTAAACAACCATCCTGCACTGCGGAGAGACTGCCTGAATTATTCTGAATCAGATGTAACAGTAATCAGTTTGGTTTCTGTCAATTTGTCAAGATGCAAGAGAGCAAATGGTAACACTTTATTTGAAGGGGGGTGAATAAGACTGTCATGACACTTTCATAAACATGACATAACACATGTCATGAACATGAATAAGCCTTCATGAATATTTATGACTGTTGTCATAAAGCGTCATTCGGTAAATTATGACACTTTTAATACAAAGTTGACATTATTCAAAATGTCTTTGTTATGACAACTTGACATTAACCAGTAAATCATTACTGTTTCAACTTTACCTTTAATAATATAAAGTTACCTATTTTTTTAAAGTGCAATCAGTAATACTTTTATAATAAATTTATATCAGTAATGATTTCTTGGTTAATGTCAAGTTGTCATAACAAAGACATTTTGAATAATGTCAACTTTGTATTAAAAGTGTCATAATTTACCGAATGACGCTTTATGACAACAGTCATAAATATTCATGAAGACTTATTAATGTTCATGACAGGTGTTATGTCATGTTTATGACAGTGTTATGTCAGTCTTATTCACCCCCCTTCAAATAAAGTGTTACCGAGCAAATTAATATTTTATATTGGTAATTAAATTTTACATAATTGCTGTTGTAAAAGCCATAGTTTTTAACCAACTATGGCTTCTATACTTTATGAAATATTTCATCCTATTTGATGCTTGTCATAAATACTGCCGTGTTCTACAAATAAACATGGGAATTAGTGCAGTTTTTGTCATTTATTGAACTGTAAGAAATTACAGTGGCTGCAATGTGCCACAGCAAAGAGAAAACAACACCGAAAACAGGTAAAGAACAACTCAAAACCTTTATGTTCTGCTTTTCCCCACTCTGTCGGCTTTATACTACACTCAGACCCATTGCCATGGCAACTGACGGACAACATCTCAATGAGCCACTAGAGCAGAGATTACGTTCAAATGTATCAGGAGGAATCAACACCAAAAACCATAAAAACATTTCCCACACAAAGTAGTAGGTAAAAACCCCATAACAGAACATTCAGCCCGATGCTTAATCTGACCTCCAAACCTTAAAAAATTCCTTTGAAAAAATAAAATCCAAATGAGCTAAAATTTTCAGGATGCTTTCCTTGAATTATTCTCCACATATTTTACACTCTATGTATGAACATATATTCATATCCATCACTGTTTTTGCAAGTTTGTCTTTTAACATAAATATCTGTATCTTTCACAATCCTTTGACAATCATGACTAAATTGCTCACAATTGTGTGGAACACTTCAGTCTTAGTCATTCTGCAAAGTTTGTTAAGAATCTGTGCTTCTTTGTTTGAATAACAGGAAATTAACCTTTGACACCAAGTGTTCTTGATGTGTAAAGTTGTTCTATGCATTTATACTTCAACAGAACAGGATTAAAAAATTTAGCATAAATGACAAGCATTTATTTTGATTATGTGGTAAAATTTTCACATTTTTACTGCAAACTATAACGTTTTAGGGAACTTTTGAATTTTTTAACATCTAAAAAATCCATAGGCTAAAGGACAATAACATTGCCTAAATAGTGTAGTCATCCTACCTGACCACATGATGGAGCAAAACTGAAGTAAATACAGACATGAGACTTCTTAAAATGAAAAATGATTGGAATGTAAATGAAATAGGAGGAAGGACTGATGTATATTTAAGAAACTCATATTCTAATTACCTTAAAGTATATTCAGATGGTTATAAGAACACAGAAAAATGTGTGGGAATAGGAATGTTTATTCTAAAGTTTAAAATAAAAATATACTTTTTCAAGCTTGCAGTTGTTAGAGGAGGTTCATCCAGACAGGGTGATGGTGTGCACATATTCCAAAGCAATAGGAGAGATTATTAAGGGAACAGGAAATTATAGAACAGTAATTCAGCACAGTTTATTTAGATTACACAGGGGTGGCATTGATATTTGGTTTTGCTAGGTACCATCACAAGGAGGAGTAAAAGCCGATGAAAAGGCAGATGAATAAGCTAAATAGGCTTTAGAGAGGGAAATAATTACAATTACAATTCCTTTTGGGAAAGGGAAATCAATTATTAAGAATAAAGAAATAGAAATGTGGCAGAAAAATATGGAATAAAGATAAGAAAGGAAGGTGTTTATATAATATACAAAAGTCAGTTGGGAGGAAAAATAGTGATAAAAGTGGAGAATGTTGAGAGAAAGAAAATGTAGAACATGTATTGATGGACTGTAAAATATATGAGCCTGAAAGGGAGAGACTGAGAAAAATAGAATACAGGACAGGGCAGGAATGGAGTTTTAAAGGAATATTGGGAACTGAAGGATACTTAGAGGATATTTATAGATTAAGGAAAGCAATGTTTATTTATCTTCATGATACAAAAATAAAAAATAGAATTTAATAGATGTAAAGTAATGTTGCTACACACTCATGTGCAGTAGATGGCAGTACGCACCTGAAAGTTGCTTGCGATCTGCCATAATATAGAGAAGAAGAAGAAGAAAAACTCCACAAGGAAGTTTTTTAAGATGGCCTATCGAACTCAACAATCACATTAGGTGCAACAGCACATTTTCAGGACTGTCCTGCATTTAAAACTTGTAGGGACCAAAACTGTGCCAAAAAATTCCTGACTGTCAACTCATGCAAGCATCCAAGGGGGACCTGTCGGGTTGGGCAAGGAACCCATTATAACTGCCTGCAGTTCTAGGCTAGCCCAGCTTTTTCTGGGTCAGAAACTGCAGGGTGATGCTCAACTGAGACTGTTTGGTGGTTTAGTGTATTTGTGTATATGTTGATTGCTTTGGATACTAAGAAAGGTATGCTAGTTAACATGTTTACTTCATTATGAAATGCATTAAAAAGTTGTCTGAAGTCCTGTGTTTGCATTATTACTGATAGTGGTCACACACAAATACTACATCACTTTAGTAGCAAGCCTTAAAAGAAAAACGATTTCCTTGTATAAAGACCAAGAGTGAATGACCTTACCTGCGAGCCACATAGTAGAACACAGGGTTGCCAGTCTTAGAGGTGCCTGCTTGGTAGAATATGTTAAGTGTCTTTAAGGCTTTAAACTCCTCCTTTTCATGGACCTGGTGCCTGTGAAATAGACAATATGGGTTAGGATTCTTTGCAAATTGTAGTTACTTTCCCCAGGCTAAGCATTGCTTACTTTTTTTTTTAATTTACTTTTTTTGTACACTAGAGAGCCCGTACTGCATGTGTCTTTGCTGCACACCGCTGCGCACTTCACTGGCAGAGCAGAAACATTCCTGAAAAACTGGTTTAGAGTTGATGCAGTGAACAGGGCCTGGTGGCGTTTTGGTGCATCAGGAGCTCATGAATGCTGTTCTCTACAAGAAGTCCTGAGGGAGACTGTCCGGTCAGCCTTTAGTAGCGTCAGTAATGCGCCACTCTAATCTGGCCATTGTTTCGTAAAGAGTAATCTAATGTGTTACCGTTTTCAATCCAGTAATAAAATTAAAGTTACTTAAGACACTGTGCATTAGCTATATTTTAGATTGTTTCAGGCACATTTACTCCTCCATCAGTTTGTTCTGTGCTTAGATACAAACTGGTGGATAAGCATTAGCTTAAAGCTATCCTACATGACAATTAAGGTACATGTTAGCTATGTTAATGTGAGCAATGCTACAAGAAAAGTATGCTAAAGTTTTTAGATATGATTAAAGTGTCAGATCTACAGTTATTTTATGTTGTCAGTAAAATATTGTGATTAAGATTTATTAATATTTTAATTTAAAATCAGTTGTTTTGTCTTTTTTGCTTCTACCAGTGTAGATGATCCAAGCACTGTTGGTGTATCTTAAAATGTTCAGGTTAAAGGTATTTTAAAGGTAAATACATACAGATAATGTATTTAAAGTTTCATCCAATATTAGGCAGATTAGCATAATTGACTTTTTCTTTGCTGTTTACTTTCATTAGACCTGGCTAAACACACAGATATGAGAAATCAGACCACAGGCATGTTTTAAACATATTCCTTGAAAATAGGACATATACTCAAATAATATAAATTACTAGAACAGAAATATTAAAACATTTCTTGTCTCCCTTAAAATTTGATCAAAAATGTGTTGTTAATAAAGTTTTAATCAGAACTGCCACAAATGTTAAAATTGATATCTGAGATGCTGGCCCAAAACTATAGGACACGTCACATGCTAAACCAAGGTTAGTCAATAAAACTTGGACCCTATTCATTTTTACGGCATTCGAGTGACAATATTGAATAGAGCTATTTATTTATGTCTTCCCTGTAGTTTTGACTTTTCTCTTCATGAAAGTTTCAGTGTCTGTGAAGTACAATACTTCATGAACAAATAAAAATAAATAAAGACACAGTAAACACTGTAAGTTAATTACTGTACCTGGTCATGAACTCCTCAAATTTGGAGCTGGTCAGGTTGAGACTAGACCAGTGAGTGTCGGCCACCGGCTTGTGCTCTGGAGGTCCAAGGTAGGCAAGGAGGGTGGCCATCTTGTCAAAAGGTCGCCTGCCAACTGCCTTGTGGTCTCTGGAATTATTTAAAAAATTATGTCTCAGGTAAGCATCTTATTAGAATATATTTCTCATTTGAGATTACAAACAATAAAGGGCTGACCCTGACCTGTTACTAGAGAGGTACTGCCCAATCCTCTCCTGGTTGTTCCACAGCAAGCGGTGGAGGGCCAACACATTACCGTCACTGATGAATGACAAACTGTGGTTGACTGAGTCACTGGGTGGAGAGTCAGAGGCAATGTCCAAGAAAAACCTGCAGCAGACATTTCAGCTAATCAGGCATTTTAATTATTTAACTCGGGTTTTGGTATGTTGATGCTCATTTCAGCATCAAGTCATAATATGAAAATTGACTAAAAAGTTCATCAAATCTAAATGTATTTACATTGACATTGTGTTGATGTAGCGCAAGACTTTTTGTGGGCTTTTGATTCTTGTCAGGGCTTAAATCCTTTCACACACCAGAAAGTGTCATGAATTGAAACCTTGTGACTGTAACAATTAGTAAACATAACAACACTGAAAAAAATCTGATTAAAATATCACATCACATAAAATGTTTTTCTCTGTAGCTCAATGCACAGCAAAGACGTGGGGGAGAACAAGGTAGAGGTTTGAGTAGACTGAAGAATGGGAAAACAAAGATGGGGAGTGATGGAAAATACTGAGTAAATCTTTATAAAGTGTGGAGAAATTTTTATTCCCACATCAGAATTTCTGTGACTTTGGGTGAGCTTCAACAGGTTTCTGTGTGTCCTACAACCCTAACCCTAGAAACATTACTTTTTGTGTTTTTAGTTTAACCCCTTAATTGTCATAGAGGCACAGGTGTCCTCAAGGACCTATTAACTTGCATGTAAGCATTTTGGGGGTGACAGCTGAGGGTATAAACAAAGTCTAATGGGCAATGCTTGCTAAGTAATCACTGTTTGGGTTCTGTTAGGTGTAATAGAAATTCTGTATATATATAAAAAAAAGATCTTCCAAAAATGTCTTCCTGGTTTGTTCTGTTTAAAAGAAAGGTAGAACCTCTTACCTTCTTGCTGAATCAAAGTTGCTTTTAACAAAGTCATTAAAAGGCCTCATATGTTCTTCTTTTGTAAACAGGACATGGTTTGCAATACTCTGCAGAATCTAAAAGAAAAACACAAATACACATGCAAGGACTTACATCATTCTATCTACTTGTACTGATTACACATAAATGCATCACCACATGGGTTGCCTTTATCCAATTCCCATGTGCATTCAAAAGACTATGTTCAAGATGTTCAATCATATGGCCAACTCCCTTAAATATAGCCTTATATTGGGAAAACTTTCAAATCCATTTAGCCTGGGTTTAACAGGCTGAACTTCAGCCTCCTGTCTGATTTGGGCACATACTTTTTACCTCGGATGAACTCCCATTCACTGTTTTATCATCCTGACATTAATAGAAAATCAACCTGAAATCAGGTTTTATTCAGATACAGTCAAGGTAAAATCAAAGTTGGTACTTTTATTAGATGTGAGACACACATAATAATAGTGCATAAGAATAAATCAGAAGCAGTAAATCTGGATGACAACCACGGCTGAAAGCTAAAATTATAAAATACTGAAAGGAGTTTGTGTCAATACAGCGCATCATATCACAAATCCACCACTCCTAGTTTTGACTGCAGATAAAAAAACAGACCAGTTGCAGCCTGTGCACCACAAAAGGCCACTGCTATTACCCTTTTTCCTCTTATTATGATCTTGTGACAACACTGTCACTTCTGAAAAAACTGACAGACTGACTGAAAAAACTTTAAAAATTAATCCATAGATGATGGCATCAGTTATTAGTGCTTTAAAGTGTGGTATTGTATTTGTTGTTCTTCTGCATCTGTGGGTCATTTTGAGGTCAGAAACCGTTCACACAGAAGTCTGATTGCAGTCACAGTGTTTAGTCGTATGAGTGATCATGCAAAAATTGAGCATGGATTACACCATGTGAACAGAGCCTAAGAGCCACTTGTGAATGCAGTGGTTAGACTCTCACTGTATTGTTTCATTTCTTTTTCGTCAGCCCCTCCAAGGAGACAACTTGCTTTCTTGGCTTACCTTGGACATGAGCTTGAGACCTCGTTCCACTCTGGGCAGCGGCTTTTTATCTAAGATGCCAGCCTCATAGGGGGACACAATAGCCGGGTTGATGAAACGTAGGAACATGGCACTACCCACTGCACCTATGCTGTTCTGTGGGAACCGCTGACTCACAACCTGAATGGACAGGGATGTGTGGAGCGGAAAGGTGGGAGGTTGGGAGGAAGACAACAAAGCAGAGAGAAAACAAAGAATGTAGAATAAAGAAGAAAAACAAAAGATTTGAGATAAAGAAAGAAATGTTGAGGCAAATTTTCAACACACTTTTAAAAATGAATGATTCTGAAGAACAACAAAATGTAAATGTAATATGTGACATTACAGAGCAAAGTGAGGTTTGACCTGGCTAGTAAAAGTTTAGAAAGAGAAATGGTTGGAAGACAGTCGCAGTTCATTCGGGGCTGTTGTTTCTGTGACAGTCTGGATATGCTTTTCACAGAGGAGCAGTTTATGCTGCTTTGAACGTACAACCACTGGACCCTGGATTGTCTGCATTATTTGGCAAGTTGTGAAAATAGATCCAAACTCTGATGCCTGAAAATGTGGGTTTTGGTTCGCTTGGAAGTATAGTACACTCAGCAGTGGTTTGCTTCCAGTGGTAAAGCAAAACAAAGGGAGGAAGTGAAGCATTTTATATATATATATGATCCTCACTCGCAGTCTGCAGGTACTGTACTGTCTGTACTGTTGTGTTTGCCTCATACAGGACAACATGTCACTGACTCACTACAGATTATATAATGTTTACTAGCCTGGGAGGATCTCAGAGCCACATAGTCATAAATTAATTGTTCCCAGTGATGATATGCAATCTCAGTTGCTTTATTAACATTATACGTACTTATGCAACTCATCAACTTTTTCCTCTGCAGTGACAAAAACTAGACATCATGCAGAGATCCAAAGAAATTCCAGAACAAATAAGAAAGTAATTAAGATCTACAGTCTGAAAAGGGTTACTACACTATTTCTAAAGATTTGGGACTCCAGAGAGATGTTATCCACACATGGAGAAAACATGGTAGCTTCCCAGGAGGTCAGCCGACCAAATTACACAACCTCTCTGATAAGCATAATTTATCAGAGAGGTCACAAAAAACTTCTCAACAACATCCAAACAACTGCAGGCCTCACTTGGCTCAGTTAAAGTCAAAGGTCATGTTTCTGTCATAAGAAAGAGGCTGGGCAAAAACGGAATGCATGGTTCCCTGATGTCCCTGTTTAATCAATGTCACATGCTGTTTTTATTTTAATTATATAAAGCACTTTGAAATGCCTTGCTGCTGAAATGTGCTATGCAAAAAAAATCTGACTTGATTTGATTTGATTTATAAAAACCACTGCTGGCCAAAAAGAAGATCAAGGATCATTTCAAATTTTCCAAAACATAGTTTGATGATCCCCAAAACCTCTAGAAAAACATTGTGTGGAGTGATGAGACAAAAAGAGGAACTCTTTGGAAGGTCTGTGTCCGTTACATCTGCCATAAAAGCAACTCTGCATTGCATAAAACGAACAACATAGCAACTTTAAAATATGGTGGTGGTGTGAAGGTCTAGGGCTGTCCTGCTGCTTCAGGACCAGGAAGATGTACTGTAATAAATGAAACTATGAATCCTGCTGTCTTCCACAAATTCTGAGAGAAAGTATTCCCACAGCATAAGAAAAGTTCAATTCAAGACTTTTCTTTTTCTTAATACCACTTGAAATAAAATTTTAGTTTCCTTCACAATAAATCAATCACGTTTATTTGTATAGCAAATAAACACAAATATAAAAAGTTAGTAACAAAACATTTTGTTAAGTGCCATTATCAAAGTCACAAATACACATCAAATATGCTGGAAACGTTTCAGTGATTATATATCTAAACTGGTTTGATGTTCTGAAACTCTGCAGCATGACAAACATGCAAAAAATAGGAAATCAGGAAGATGGCAAACACTTTTCCACACCACTTTATATAGACACAAAATAAAATTATGTCTGAAAGATATTTGCTTTCAGAGGGACAATGCAATTGGACAAGGCTTCATATTTACAGGGTTACAGGGAACTATTAAGTCTTAGCGGGGATACAGAACTATGTTGAACCATATAGTAGTAAAGTAGCAGTAGTCACGTAGAAAAAAAGTGTCTGGCTCCCTCAGTTGAACACGCACGCGTTTGCGTGGTCTTTGTGGGGACTTTCTATTGACTTCCATTCCCTTGCCCCTACTCTTACCCTGTCCATTGCATACTTAACCCTTACACTGACCAAAACTCAATTCACACCTTAGTCCTAAATCTAACCCCTGACCCAAAAACAGCGTTTCCCCTTGTGGGGACTTCAAACCCCACAAGGAGCAGTGAGTCCCCACAACGTAGTATGTGTCAGGAAAATGGTCTCCACAAGGTATTACAAACAAGCGCGTGCGCGCACACACACACAGAAGGGCAAAATTAGTGACAATTAACAAAACAGTTTGTGGACTATGGGAGGAAGCAGGAGCGCCCAGAACCCACCCATGCATGCACAGGGAGAAGATGTGAGCTCCATGCAGAAAACCCCTCGACTAGGATCTGAATCCATGACATTCTTGTTGCAACAGTTCAAACAAATGAACGCCAACGCAGCCTTGAAAAGAAACGTGGTCTGTAAATGTGCACTTTTTTGAAATTTAGAACTGATGAAAAATAAAATCACCTATATTATATTTTTCTATGTGGTTAAATCAGTTTCTTCAAGCAGTACCATCTATGTGTGTTAGCAGTTTTTTTCTTTATTTTCATGAAGCATTCAACACAGAAGACATGTCTGTCATTACTTACAATCCACTTTTTAACATTTATGCACACAGAGACTTTATGATTTTTTTTCTCAAGAAATAAGACTGATACTTACAGAAGTGATACACTGACAGCAAATACGTGAGTTATTCTTTTTTTTCAATCTGTTGTATTTGCAGAGTAAAGTGTTACTCAATTGCTCTGTGTAATTTCTTCAAAACAACAGACTGACGCAATGAGTAAATTACTGCAGATGATGCCCGAAATTCATCTATTCTCATCTCGATCCTACTACCATCCATGAACACGGACATTGCAATAACCATGTGTGAAGGGGACATGTCCCCCTAACATTGGAAGTATACTCCTTTGGGCCGACGCCCAGCATCAAGTGGTCATACTCGTAAAAGCAAGACGAGACTGCAAACCAAAACCACTTTTCTGCTGGACTTCACCCTGAGCTGCTCTGCGGTGCAAATCAAACGCTAAACCACACTTCATACCAGGAGGTGGCAGTAATACACCAATAAGTTATTTGCTGATCTTCCAAAACAATAAAAAGGAGAAGTTAGATGGTGGGAGGGGGTGAAAATGTCCGTAAATTTAAGCGCTTTAGACTTTTTCAATATTCAGCTTTTTGGTGTCAAGAAACATCCTTATTATAACCTATTTTTCCACTATTTTTAAAATAATAACCACATTTCATTTTCTGCTTAATTAATATTCAACAAGCTGAACAGATAATCCACATTGTGTCATCATTGAGTTGACTACTTTCAACTTTTTCTTCTGTGGTGACAAAGTTTTGCCACCACAGAAATGTTGCGATTGCAGCATTTCACCAATCGCAACAATCAGAAGTTGGCAAGATTGTCTGAACATCACCTGATCCCACAAACACTCCCCTCACTGGAAGAATAATCCTGCAACAGCAGCTTAGCAGCGTCAGATGCACTCTTAAGTCTCTTGTCCATAACTCTTCAACGCGCTACAGTTGGCTCTCTAGATCAGAGATGAAACTCAGATGGAAGTTTTTCTTATATTGAATGATTTAGTGACCTCTGCAATGTTCTCTGCACATGAAGTTGAAACTGTCTGCATGTCTGAACTAAGTGGTCAGGTGTGTGTAATCTATCAAAATGACAAATGGTTGTTAGATTTTTCTGTCACCGTTTAAAAAAGCCATCAAAGATGGAACATTTTCAGAAACCCTTGTTTTGGAGACATTTCAAGGAAAATGCAGAGGATACAAAACAAGCAGCCTGCGCTCTGCTCAGCTAATCTGTCAAGAAGACGGGGTGGAAGTGGGGTACCCAACATAATATTTGAATTAAGCTTTTACTGTTTTCGTTTTTAGACCACCAATAAAGTAAGTAGTGCAAACTCTTCTCTATAAATGCAGCTCCACTTTTGGTGGAGCTGCATTTGTGCTTTTATTGTTACAATCTAACGAACATCTGCACCTTAATTTCTTTCCTTCCTCAACAGGCTAAGCTGTCTACTCCATTTAGACTAAACAGAGTAACACAATTTTATCGCGCACTCTCTTTTGGTTTTCTCTGTTTATTGTAGGCTTAATAGTTATACCACAGAAGCCCAACCTTAACATAAAGCAAATAATTTTGGCCTGAACTGGCCAAAATCTGAAAACAGAATATGACAGATTTTTATTTTTTTTGGGTCATGTCTATCAAAATGACAGACAACAAAAAAGTCTAGTTCAATGTCTGGGTGAGATGTCCTCATCCACTTCTGGGTTTGTGCCTTACTGAAGACATGGAGCTCTGAAAAAGTTAAACATCTTTTACATCTTTTTTTCTTCTTCTTTGTTTTAACTTCCACATGTAACAGGGGTTCTCAAACTTTTTCCTGTGAGGGCCACATAACTTTTCCCTTCCTTAGTGGGGGACCAAAGTCAGTTTGTAACAGAAAAAGTGTGACGATTGCATGAGTGCCTAAATGTAAAAATGTATTGTTTTCCAGAAAGCACAATCAAATAACCCTCTCTGGGTTCTTCACAGAAAAAAATCCAGGAAATTACACTATTTATGAAATAAATACCGTCTTTTCCGGACTATAAGCCGCAGATATCTCTGCCGCTCTAGGTTCTCCACAATGATGCAGCAGCAGCAGCAGCAGAGGGGGGCGGACAGCCAACATTTGAGTCATAAAAGGTCAATTGCATATCGCATTTATTCGAGTTGAAAAAGAAAAAGTTGCCAAGTTTAGATTTAACTGAACTGATTACAGTAGTTTCTGAACGGTAACTGTAACAATAAAAGTGCTGATCCTTCGTGTTGCTACTAGCATGAGCTAAATGAAACTGGGTGCCACCTTCTTCTTCTTCTTCTTCTTTAGATTTCAATGGCAGCATGCATCCATTATTGTTGCACTACTGCCATCTATTGGATCCTAATATCTATACCTCAAATTCTCATAATGATCCCAGTATTATTTAAAAAAATGAAAAATCTCCTTTTTCCCCTCAATGCCATTTAACTGATCAACAACATTCTCAAATTTCCATTCCCTATTAAAACCTAATTCCTTTTTAATGGGCACTTTCTTCTTTTATTTCCAATTTTGACTTCCATTGATTCACTTTCTGCTAAAGAGCCCCCTGGTGGGTGAAGAAAAATCCGGACTATAAGCCGCATGGTTCAAAGCTTAGGAAAAAAGTAGTGGCTTATAGGTATATGAAAAAAAAATCTAAATGCTCTCTGGTATTGTTCAGGGGGCTGGACCAAATGTGGAGGCGGGCCGGATCCGGCCCGCGGGCCGTAGTTTGGGGACCACTGACGTGTAACATCAGCATCTAATGGATTTACACTATGTGTGGCTTCAAACTACCTAAATGACTTTTTCTTTTCTGCAACATTTTTAAAATTCACATGATAACTGGATGGAAAAATAGCTATAATCTTCTAGGATCTGAGAAAGAAACTAATTTTGTATCTTCAAGGTCTTTTTGTATCTACTTACACACCCAAAAAGGTAATTATGTTCTCTGATTACGTTGCTCTCTCTGTGGTATTTACACTAAATGATAGAGATCAGTGCTCTACAACTTTATATGTGGTCAAAAATAAATGAGGTCTGCAGAGACTCAAGTCTGACATCAGTTCCTTTTCTTGGGCTGCTAACAAAAGAACTGAGGAAAAGTTAGCAGCACTATCATGTGGACATGAAACAGATGAGAGTTAACACTAATTAATAAAAAATGGACAGATGACATATCTGTAAAAATATTGGTGCTTTAAACTTACAAAGCAGCACATATTTCAGACCCATCCTTCTTCAGTCTGAGATTTTGTAACAGATTGTAGCAACACCTTAAGTCACTAACTATGTAAAGACTTCCACTACTGTCATTCTGCTTCTGGTTGAAGACTGCGACTCTCTACATCCCTGACCAACAAGCCAGACTGACAGACTGATGCTTGAGACTGATTTCCTCTGTCTACATATTCAACAGAACTATTTGTAAAAAAAAAACTAAACTTGCAAACGCTCAGAATTCATCTTATATGTACTGCATATAAGATGCAGTACATTCAGGTTGAGTACCAGCCTAAGTCAGGCTGGTACTCAGTGGCAAAACACTGGTGTTTGGATAAAACCAAGGTTATATGTACTTACTGCAATGACAAATTATCCTTTCACTGAAGCACAACCAGTTCATAGTTGACACTTCTAATTATGTTTGAAACAGCGACTTCTCTAAACCGTCCTGAATAGAAAACGTGGAAAACTGAGATGTTTGGTTTGAGACAATGAAAAATGTTCTTAAACATTTTCAGAACAATATGTAAGTTTGAAAGTTTTACATTTCAAGCTTACAAAGTTACATAAGAATATTTCTTCTAAATAATCCTCAGAAGCACTTAGCACATGAGCAAATACATGAATATGCAGCGCATCCAGGAAATACTCACAGAACTTCACTTTTTAAACCACCTGCCAGCATGGTGGTGCTTGGACAAATCTATATTTACTACTGTGGTACGTTTTACAAATATGTTTGAGAACAACTGCACTGCACCAATATTCAGGAAGCCTATTCACAATAGTCGCTTCCAAACTGAAACCATTTGCACCATTGACACGTGAAAAAAATAAAATCTGGTGGTCAGATGATTCAATGGTGTAGGAGGAGGATGGAGGTGCCTGTGTTCCAACTTCAACATTCAGCAGAACTCTTCCAACATGGCAGGAACAAGCCACAAATGCTGATGAGGCTTTACACATGCTGTTTTACAGCAGCAGAAACTGGGAGACTAGTCGGGATAGAGGGAGAGATGAACGCAGCGATGTACAGAGACATTGTATATGAAAACCTGCGCCTCAGCAGAACGACAACACAAAGGACCTGGCCAAGATCTCACAGGTCCAGTTCAGAACCACTTATTAAAAAACAAAGAACACATTCATTCCATTTGTAAAAATGGACTGATACCTAAATGTGAATGTCCCAGAGTTGCCAAATTTCAGACTTGAATCTGACTGAACATCTCTGAAGAGACGCCCCATCCAACCTGATGCGAGTCCAACTAGAGCGGGTGGGACTAATAGCATAAAAATGGCATAACAATGCAAGTACACCCTCTCAAAGATCAATAAGCTAATTTCAAAATAATATAACGCAGCAACTGGAATACATTTTATATATCCAAAATACATAAACGAACTATAAATAAATGAAATGTATTATGAAGTCTCTATAAGAAAATGTGCCCTTTAGAATATATTCATCTTAGGTTTGACACACAGGAGGTACGCCGCTTCCTCTCCATTCATTTCATATGGAACTTGCACATTGAAGCGAAAGTCGCTCGCCCTCCAAAAAGGGCTAAAAGCTAAAAGTAAAAGGTTTGTTCAGTAACCAAATGTGGTATACCACCAGTATACCACATTTCATTGTTAAATAAAAGTTGACAGCTAATTCCAAATCAAACTCAAAACTGTGAAAAATATCAAACTAGTTTAACTCTGACTAACAGGCCAAGTTGTATTAAAACTGAAGAGAATCAACTCATAACACTAAACTGTGGATCTTCCTACTTAGAAGAAAACTAAAACACACTGATATGTGATGAAATAATTACAGCTAGTAACATTTAATCCAAAAGACTTCAAATTCTGCAAGCAACCCCCAGGATTTATTTGACAATCAGGTGTTTGCCAAAATCTTACAAATATGAATGTTTATAGATCTGAGTCAGCAAACGGGGCTTCAGCTCCTTCTTGAACAAAAGCACAGAAAACATCACATCAACCAAACATTAGCATCATAATAGCAGCAGAAACCCAAAGAGGGCAACAAGGGCATCATTGCCATTAACAAGAAAAAAAAAAAGAAAAATTAGCAACATTTATCTAGAGCAGCATTAGCATTATACTAACCAGAGCAGCATAAGCATCAAAAAAATCACAGCAATGTCCATAACTGATAATCAGCAATGAATAAATGACAGCAGCTGATGAACAGAAAAAGTAAATAAAAAAAAGCAGAGTGATATGTTAGCTAAAAACAATAAAACACAGAGGAACAGAAGCTGTAGCTTACCAGCTGTCTAGAAATCCTCCGCGCGGTCATGCAATGTGGAGAATTTGGTCTAAGCTTTCCATCGACTGCCATCATCACCACTATCAACTTTATACAGGGGACAAGAGTCCGAGTCGCCCAAAGACATTACATTCAGCTAAGCGGAGTGGCTAAATCAGTGGTTCTTAACCTGGGTTCGGTCGAACCCCAGGGGTTCGGTGAGTCGGTCTCAGGGGTTCGGCGGAGC
>NW_006800267.1:310632-346123 GCF_000485575.1 Poecilia formosa
AGGTTAAGAACCACTGGGTTAAATGTTTATTATTTTTTCCCTAGCAACCACACATGATTGGCCACTTAGCTGCATTTCTAAGGTAATATCAACAGTGACAACCAAAAAGACAACTGACAGGAACCTATGGGAATACATGAGAGCTAGTTGGTGGAAATAATTTATATTGCATTTAGGGACATACTATTAAGACAAACTGGCTAATACAATTTGTTTTTAGACCATTTTTAGATTTTGTTTTTCCCACTTCCACCTCAGGGAGGGCAGCACTCCCTATCAACCAGCCACCACTGGTGAATACTTGAGTCAATATGTTTTCTTGATTTTCTATTTTAAGTGAATTTTTAAAACTCTCAAAAAATTCCACATTGTCATCATGGGTTATTTGTATTTGTATGTAATTAGAGGAAAGAGATTACTATCATATAGTGCTGCCTATATTATGGAAAAAGACCATAATATAAAATGTGGGAAAAGGGAATCTGTGAATTCTCTTTGGATGTTCATTGTTCCGATTCCACATTACAACAACAAAAAAACACAGACCAGACTCATGTTTTCTAACACTCTTAGTGGATATTGTTCACAATAACCATGTCTCAGTTTGATAAAAAAAAATAATAAAAAAGCAACTAACAAAGTCATTTTGTTCTTAAAAAGGTGGTGGTATATAAATGAAAATCATCATTGTCTTCATAAATGGCTTCATGCGACTAAATCTTTGCAGACTGGAGCGCTGAACCATATTAAAGAATCACAAAAAACAGCAAGGCAGTTTTTTAAATTTCTCAGCTGATTAGAAATGATGTCTTTAGGAAAAGTTCAGTACATTACGGCATGTTAAGGCATGCAGCTTTGTGAGTGAGGGTAAGATGGATACATAGTTCAGTCATCAGATGAAGCAGCATGAAAGCAATGCAGACAAAATGCATTACAATGTCTCCTGGAGCAACAGAGACACCAGACAGGTAACAGTGAATGCAATTTCCCAAGAACTGTTAATAGAAAGTGAATAGAATGTTAAATAAAGATTCTTAGGACAGCATTGCACATAAAGTTAAATATGGAAAAAAAGAGAGAACAAATTACAAAAAGAAAATTTTAAGAATGAAGAAAAAAACAGTAAAATGCTAAAATGCTTTATTTTTGTTGCTTTAGGGGGAAAGTGTGTAGAGGAAAGTAGATTCACCAAACTTACTGCTTTTTTGTTTTCCTTTTTTTCTTTTAGTGTTGCCTTATTCAGTAGAGAGTGGCAAGTAGCCTACAGAACAGAGATGAGCACAATCATGGTCACAGCACCAGATACAAACAACAATCTCAACAATCTATAACAAAAGCTACGCTCCTTCATTAAAGGACCTAAAGCAGTGTTAAATATGCACAAAATGCTTGTCAGTCAGTTGTAGAGCCTATTGAAAGCACTGGTATTTATATATATGACCATCAACTTAGAGTAAAAAAAGCTTTGACATATTTTAATGGAAGCAGTCACAAAAGTCCTGGAAGTTAGAAAGATATGCTAATGATAAAAAAGAGACTTGTTTGTAGTGTAAAACGTATGTTTCATCATGTTTTCCCTTCCCCGACATGAAACTGTGAAGGTTGAAGGAGCAGAAAAAGCTGGTCGTACAGCATGCCTATTCAAAAGTAACATTCTTCAAAGAAAATGGCCTTTCTAGAATCAATACAGCATTACAATTATAGTGTACATGTTTACATTCCACACTGTTTGTAATTACAACTAATCTACTGCTAGATTTAAGTTATGACATGTTTTCTGTTTGTCAGACAACCCCAGAGGAAAATAAAAGTAAAATAACATACATATACTTTTAAATAATAAAAATACACTAATGTGGGCAATAGATTAACATGCTCTAGAGACTGGGCTCCATATGGAGCGGCCGGTCCCCACAATGTTGTATGTGTTAGAAAAATGGTCATTGCAATGTATCAACCATAAGGCCACGCACGCACACACGCGCACGCACGCACACACGCGCACGCACGCACGCACGCACACGCGCGCACGCACGCACGCACGCACGCACACACACACACACACAAAAACACCCTGGTACTCCTACACAAACCGACGACTTTGTATTGACTTCCATTCATCTTATCGACTGCATTCAGACCTAACCAGAATGTTTTCCTTAACCCCAACATAGATATGCATCAATCTGATATTAATATCTATTTTGGTCTGGATTTTGGAAAAAATTCTAGGTTGGATATCAGTGACAATGTGCCCATTCAATAAGGGCACAGTTATAATTCTATGCGTTGAGCAATAGATTTAAAAAAGAAAAGAAAAGCCCTCACGTTCAGAATTACCTTTTTTTTAAAACAATTGTTATGGATATATCATTCTGTGTCTTTCCTCTATCTCTCTATCTGCTCACATGCACACTGCTGCATGCTTACCTAGCCATAACGTATAAGACTGGTGACAGTCAAAAACTGATTAAGGCAGGACAACAGCCCTTAGAGAAGGTGCAGAATGAGGAGAAGATGAAACCAGACTCGACATTACAACCTTGGCTTCACTTGGCGTCACCCCTGAGGTGAGCTGAGTGGAGTCCTGCGCTGAACGGCGTTTGTTACGGTGGCCGACAGGTGCAAACGTGCAATAAACAGGTGTACGACGCAAAAACAAAAAATAAACGCAAACAAAAACTGCTGCAGTCACAAATAAAACGCTGTAATCACAGGAAAAAGGATCAAGGGGGAGAAACGGTGCAAAGAGCAAAAACAACTGAAAACTCACTCCACAAAAACGAAGTGCTGTTAACATTACAATTAAATGTCAAACTTAATTGTAATTTAACCACTAGAGGGAGCGAGCAGTTCTCACAGCTTCATCTTCCCATTTAGTTGATCCAAAATGAGGCGTCTTTGAAATGTGCTCAGCAGGTGGTTGGAGTGTCTTCCCCTCTGACCGCGGCCTGATCTCGACATGTCACTGTCGTTTTCCGCTGCCTGTTGTCTGTTCGTAGCGGCTATAAGTGATATGAAGCTTTTAATATGTTTGTAACGTTCTGTTTGATTCGTGCATCAAAATGTAATATACATCTCTGGAGATTTCAATACTTCTGAAGTTATTAGTACTTTCTGAACCTTGCCACAGTGTTTTCTTCCCATACAAATTATAAATACAAATTATAATCCTTTCCTTGGAATTTTTTAGTATCTAAATTCATACTAAGAAAAATATTTTAAGACATTACCCCTTAAAGATCAAATAGAACACTTTCACTTCTGCTTATGTGTGTGTGAGCGGGTGTGTGTGTGTAATACACATTTCCATGGCTTCTTTCGTGCAGAGTGAACTTTTTTCAGTTTATTTTTTATTGTTTTATTCAGGAGGAGAGGCCACAGCTCCAGGTCTGGGTGCAGCTTCCCAGAACCTCCCAGTGATCCTCTTCCTCCTCCTGACCTGCAGCCATTTTACTTGCATTTGTTTTGTTGACTGAAAGTTTTTGCTTCTATTTCTGTGATTACAACATTTTTTTTGTTTGCATCACTTTTCTGTAGGATTTGGTTTGTTTTTTTACATGCGTTTGCAGCTCGTGTCCCCTGTTTGCACCGTGTTTGACCCCTGTCAGCCACCGTAGTTTATCACTCTGTATCTGTCCATTTGTATGACTTTGAACACTTGATCATTTTCGACATTAACGATTGGTTTTTCCTTAACCAAATCTCCTTATTTCTTAGCTTAATGACTCGAGGGGTTTTGATCGGGTCCCAGAACCGGTAACCAGGCCTGGGTTCCGCGCCAAAGGGAAAACGGTGCAGCACAACATAATGTAAAGAATACAAGATATACATCATGAAACATAAAATTTTACTTCATATTGAAAGACCAACACAGCCGACATGACACGGCTCCTGCCTGTCCAGCTGCGCCGTTTCAAGGGTTGCATGAACAAATATTAATTCTCCTCCCCTCATCATCTCCAGAAGATCCACAGTCATCCCCAGAACAGAACCAGCCTTCTTTCAGGTTGTTTAGTCTTTTTAGGACCCTGATTCTGATGCTATTGCCCAAACAGATAACGGCAGAAGAGATGATGCTCTCAACAACAGACTGATAGAAGATCTGCAGCATCTTAGCTTCCTCAAGAAGTACAGTTTCCTCTTATCCTTTGCTGCTTCTGCAGCTTCAACAGGACTTTGCCTAACAAGATGATCCCCGCCCACTTTCGAGGAAACCCTCTGCTCAATGCAAAAACAACCAAGACCATTGTACAAGAGGGCCGAGACAGGCCGGTGCCAACAGGCCTCTAATCAAGCCAAACAAAATGAATTCAGTTAGAGTATCATCTCTGATCTGAATGCTCTCAGAGCTGACTGCGGCGCATTGAAGCGTTATAGACAAGAGACTTTAGAGCAGCTGAACCGCTGCTGCTGGATAATTCTTCTGCTGGCTGAATGTTCAGAGAGTCTTGGCGACTTCTGATCACTTCAATTGGTGAATGTTACGTTTCAAAACTTTGTCACTGCTGAAAAAAATTAAATGTATTCAGCTTGATGATGGCATAATGTGGCTCATCTGTTCAGCTTGTTGAATTTTAAACAGAATGAAAATGAAATGCAATTACATGTCATTTTAAAAATTGATGGGAAATAACGTGTTGGTGTGTTATCACCCCCACCTGGGGTGAAGTGTGGTTTAACCTTTGAGTTGAACTGAAAAGCAGCTCCGGAGGAAAATCCAGCAGAAAAACGGTCTGAATTTGGAGTATTGACTTGCTTTTAGGAGTACGAGTGCTTGACACTGGTATCGAGACACCACTAAACAGTAATAATTATAATAATAATACATTTAATTTAAATTAACATACAGCAGAGTAAGCACTAGAAACTAAACTGCTCCATTTAACTATGCAAATCCCCCATGGCCCAACTTTACCTCTCATCTTTGTAACATTTTGGAAAAAGGGGCATTACTTGCTTGACCTAAACATTGCAAACCAAGGTAAACCCATAATAATTTATTATTACCTATAAGACACAAAAATAGTACCTCGCAAACTGTTTAAGGTTTTAGTAAATCCCATTGTGGTGGAAAGTCATATTTGCCTATATTCCTCCTTCCAATATTTTGCGACTTCTGATGATCAGAATATGTTTTGTATATTCATGAAGGCAGACATGATAAATGTATTACTCCAGATTTGCTACACAATCCTGTGTGCGTGTTGTTTGTAGATCAGGTTTGTGCAAGACATCAATTTTGTACCTGTTTTTATATGTGCAAAACCTTTAGAAGATCAGCCCTAAGTGTGTGTAAGCAGACATAGGATGAGACTGAATGATCAGTAATGGGACAATGAGAAGACAAGAGGCAAAAATGAAGGGAATACCTGGTAGAGGCAATGGCAAACACTGCGAAGTTGAGGGGGGAAGTCGCTGGATGAGCCGATTATGGCCTGGAAGAAGCGTTCAGTGATCTGAAGCAGGTTCCTCTGGTTCTCCTCTAGATTTTCACCATGTTCCAATCTGATGAGACAACAACCAACAAGTACCTGTGTGACTCGTGGTGCCTTTTAGTTTGAAAATTGTCACTAGTTTGACTGCTTATTAAAGTGTAACTAATCCTTCTGTAAAAGCAAACCCTGCTCCCGGCAAATTTGTAAAACCTCCAGCAAACTGGGTGGAGCAACTCTTTTTCTGTTGTTGGAGACTTTTGTGGCAACAACGCTCTGCAGCTTAGCTGCAGTCTGTCTGTCCTGAGTGAGCAGCAAAAGCAGCAATTAGCCTCTCCCACTTCTTAAACACTGCAGTCGGTCTCAGACCGACTCCTGACTCACCACCAGGCAGAGGGACTGCGGGGGGCGTGAGGGTCTGTGCTTGTACACCTGAATGCCGGGCTGTGACGAAGTTGTACCAAGGAGCTGTATTGCTGCGAACAACCGGGACATTCAACTTCCTAAGAATCGTTAGATGGAAGGAGGCCATACTGGCAACGGGACATAGTGAATTTAAACTGAAGTGGCTCTAATACAAATCTCTTGTTTTTATCCCATTAGCTTATTGTTGTTTTGCTCTAAAAATACAACCACTTGTGATTTTATAACTCGAGTATAAGTCTGGTGAAATCAACAACCAAACTTACACACAGATCAAAGCAATGATCTCCTTCAAACTAACATTTCTATATTAAGGAAAGAAACTCCTCAGGGTGGAAACTGAAGCTTTTGTAGTTTCTTTCTTTCTGTGAATTGTTTTGAAGCAGTGAAAGGTAAATGCTTTGGGTTGGTTAGAAAATCCTGTTCAAAACGAATGTCCATGTGCAACATTAAGATGGGTCACAAAGCAGAATTTAAACAACATGTAATGGTATCCAAACTTAGATTCTACTTAGCTCTTTTAGCTGGTTATTGGTAGCAAGATCATAGTCTATAGTATATTAACATAAATGGAAGATCATATTAAATTGGCCAACAGCTGCCTTCTGAAAAATTAACTTGACTTGTTTTAAGAAAGTTTTGACCCGAACTGTGTTTTAGTGACACACTGGTGAACTGTGAGAGGTGCAGAAATAAAATGACTTGCCTAGTGGGGTCCACTTCAAAGCTGATGTGTTCAGGGGTTGAAATAACTCCCCTTAACAATGGCTCCAATAACTTCTGCAAGTATGCTGCTCCATATACCTGTTATAACAACAAAAAAGTTAACTTGTCTTGTTTGATCTAAATTAGGTCAACAATATGTTCAATGTGAGTAATGATCTTGAACCAGTTACAATGTTAAGACTCTATATTTGTGGGTTTAAATAGTATTTCACTGGCAATGTCCTCACATAACGATAATTACCCAGTAATATCTTTACATTTGCTGTGAACTTAACATCTTTGAATACAAAAACACAGTGGACAGCCAGTGGACAACCAGTGGACAACCAGCGGACAGCCAGCGGACAACCAGTGGACAGCCAGTGGACAGCCAGGGGACAGCCAGCGGACAGCCAGTGGACAGCCAGTGGACAGCCAGTGGACAGCCAGTGGACAACCAGTGGACAGCCAGTGGACAGCCAGTGGACAGCCAACATGGCTCAGTTACACCAGTTCTGTCAGATGGACCAGGCCAAAATTCCTGCCAACTATTGAGAGAAGCTTCTGGAAGGAGATGTGAAACGTTTGACCCTAGTCACAATAATGAAGTGTATGTAAGCTTTTTACTTTAAGGAAGGAAACAAAAAAATTGCCTTGAAAAAAAATCTCTCCCTCAAAATTCTGGCATTTAGAAATATAACAAATGTTGGTAATTCTAACTGACTTAAAACAGGAAAAATATATTCTGGTTTCATGTCAAACAGTGTGAAAGAAATGCATGCGTGTCTTTTCATAGTGTATGTAAACTTCTGGTTTCAACTTTATATGTCTGCCACTAAACTCAATATTTAGTGGCAGACTAAATATAGTCTGATGTGTGCTTTAGATGAAGCACACATCTAAAGTCTCTCCATAAACCCAGAGTAAAGCAGTTAGTCAATAATAAATGAACTCTGAACTTAGTTCTATTAACTGTGGAATGACAATGTTCTGATCTTTTAACACATATCAGTGATAACAGTGTGTTGTCCATTTGAGTCAGAAACACCAAAGCTTGCCTTGGAATATGAACAGCGACTCTTTCTCAAATTTGAGTCATGTAAGAGTGAAATTTGAGCATGCGGTGCTAATCCTGATTCTTGTGACTAAAGCATTTTTAAATCCTCTACTTTGTTCTAACTGTGTTGTTTTCACCTTGAAACAGAAGGTCATTATTTTGCTGGCGAGGCTGTTCCCTCTGAAGAGCGTCTGCATGGAGTCGGCCAGTTCCACCTCTTTAGAGAACATGTTCCATAACAGCTGGTAGAGTAAGTGGCGCGAGTCAAAAAGGGTCACCAGAACTCGAGCTAACTCGTCCTGGAAATCAGAGATGAGACGGGTCATGACCACAAACACACTGCATGCAGAGGCTGACCGTTCCAGAAAATAATCCTCTTAATAAACAATAACAATCAACCAAAATAACTGATATTATTAGTTCTGATCCAGCAAACAACAGAAATAATTCACAAGGGTAAGTAAACATCACAACTGACATTTGCTGGAATTTAAAAACAATAAATAAATAACTGCATTTAGACCTGGTTACATTTATTTCACAAAATCCCACCAATGCAGCACAGAAACATTACTTTATGCAATGTGATGATGCTAATAAATGTAGCATAAGCACACATTGTTCTTGTGCAAAGGTGACTTAGTGGACACTTAATACTGGGTTGACCTAATGCACTCATTTAAACCATAATAGCTGAAGTGTGCTTTGGCTGAGAATTATTTAGATTTAACTGTACATAAAAACGCCAAGAAACATTCAGAAGTTAAACAATTTTGCATACTACAGCCTCGCTACAGAACTACACAACTGTTGCTTGCAACACATTGGTGATAATACCTTGGCACCAAGCCAAAAGTCAAAAACACAAACGCATCCAAATGCAAGTTTCTTCTTTTGAAAAGCTGATACAGTCTGCAGAATACGTGTGTCTATGCAAAACATTTTAATCGATCATACAAAAAAGCTGGACTACATACCCACTGAGAGCCAGGAACAACATTAGCCAATGCCATAGCAATGGGCAGCTCTCCTTGGTCTCCCATCATGGTAACGAGCTCCACCAGCCTCTCAAAGCGGTCAGCTAGGACTGTCTCTGCCAACGTGTCAAATTCTGTTCCCTGTTGCAAAATCTTGGTCAGCACCTCCATGAAAGTGGCTCGAGTCTGCAGATCCTTGTGGTAGCCTAAGCCTAAAAAAAAGATCACTGTTTCTACTTTGCAGATCTTAACAGAAATGTAAAAAAAAGTCAAATAAAGTCTCAACATTCTGGCAGAATCCATAGCAGAATACTGACCAATGGAATGCATGAGGCCACTGTCCACATTAGCATTGAGCAGGTTGGACATGGCCAAGATGGTACAATGGCGAAGGGAGGCCAGGCGCCGGGACATTCCTCGTTTCCGCCCCCCCACTGTCTGACCCTCATCTTCAACCTCGCTGCAGTCGTTCAACAGGTTCATGAACAGGGTGAAATACCTGCACACAGCCACAAAGCACAGGGTCTGACAATTCACCCCTGAATGAACACACTGTCATCACATTTTAGATTTTCTTCACCATAAGTTAGGTTTTATTTCACCAGACGACATAATGGGGGAGGGTGATACATTATGTGTGTATTGTAGACATACAATACACACGTATGTCACTTGAAATATGTGAAAAACACATTTATGTAGAAGTTATGTACTGCACCTTTAAGTGTTTCAGATATTTTTTTTTTCATCTGGAAAAATTGTTCAGTACTCATAAAAGCCTAAAATTATTAAGACATCTTCCCATAACTATATGTCACTAGTAGTGTTCTTTCTGGATTCTGCCTTACTTGAGGAAGAGCTGAGACTTTGCCTCCATCAGTTCGACACCATCACCCTCCTCTGGCTGTAGGGGCAAACCTGCCAAAAGGGAGACAACTGCCTCCATACTGGCCTGGTCCAAGTCTCTGCAGATTACATGCAAGGAAAATGTTGAGAGGGAGGTATGCTCAGTGTCTGGGTTTATTTTGTAAGTAAACAAACTTTAAAAAGCACCTTTCTCAGGTCAGAAACCACAAAGTGCCTTAAGTAAAAACTAAAAATATAAAAGCATAAAAGAGTCCAAGGAGCTGCACCTGGTCAGACACTTGATGTCATCATCAGCAGCCTGGTTAGAGGTTCCCATCACCCAGTCTGTCAAGTACTCCACCATCTTGTTCCTTTACAGAGGGAGAGGCGAGAAAAGTCGTTCAACACTGATAAAAATAATAATGAGTTTATTTCTGCAGAAATCTCAAGTCTAGACAGCTTAAAACACTGACCTGAACTTCATCTCCTGGCAGAAGGACAGGTCATCCCGTCTCTCCATCATCACCTCAACCAGCTGGCAGAGCTTGGTTTTGACCTGAATTGCATGCACCACATTGGTCAGGCCACGCACATACCTGAAAGATGTAAAACAGGTCAGAAAACCTAAAATCAGGGTTTCTTCTCAATATTTCCTCACTTTTTCCTTTCCATATTTTTTAAAATGTGTACCAGCTGGAACACCCTGAGAGACATGGATGATACAAATCAACACTGTCCTGTGTATGTTAGTGAAAAAAGTGTTGGTTTTAAAACCAGACGACATAAAAACATTGCTGCTTAATGAAACCATTATTTCTAAATTACAGCATATTATTTGACCCAGAAATGCTAATACCATAAGTACTGATTTTCATCACGCTCCAAATCACACTCAGAACTTAACTTAGGAACATTTGGCTCTTTTTAAGTTTGAGCGATGGCAGAAAGCCAATGAATATCAGTACAGAAAAGAACTCAAAGAACACGACCAAATTATTTGCAAAAATAATATGTTGATCTTCTTCACTCAGTGTACCAAAGAAAGCAAGGTTTCCATCTGTTTATGGATCGCACTTACCCCACCAGCAAAGTTGTAGGACCAAGGTGATGGGGGGGACATAACCGTTACAATACAAAGGCACTTTCCTCTATGCCAAGCCACATGTTCACTCCCCCAACTCAGCTCACAGACTTGTGTTCCTCTTGGCCGAGGATCCCAACTCATCAAGCATGACAACCAAAGGAGAACGATTGCTTACATTGTCTAATGAGCAGCAGGGTTGTTTCCAGAGCACTAAGTGCTTCATTTTTGTACATCTAGACTTTCAAGAGCACATGGACACTGACCTCTCTTACATCAGTCACTGCACAGACACAGCACCACTAACTCATTTGATACGCTTCTTGGCTTACAGTCCTAAAGACCAATTCTCCCTTATTAACAGTAAACTATGTGGATGACTTCAACTCCTTCCAAGAAGTTGGATTTCCACAGGAGAAAGACTCTGCTACTAGAGATCCAGTTAAGCTAAAAATGTACCAAAGTTTGAAATCTGTCTGTACACGTCTAGTAATAACAACTCTTAGATCACTCTAGTCCACCTTTTCTTTAATGGCCCACTTTAGCATATTTTAAGCAAGAGGAATTCCATCAGTGGAATAAAGTTTCTGCCAAAGAACCGAACCTCTTTGGTACAATAGGTAAAGAAGATAAACTAATTACATTTGGAAATTGCTGGTTTATGTCATTTGGGGTATTTCTGGAATTAATAAGGATCATTAACAAGGATCATGTTATTCTAAAAAACTGTTTGCTGCATACCACTAACTCCAGATGTCAGCTCATTCAAAATGAAAGAGATATAAAAAAATCATTTTGTTCTTGGGCCCTACCTGACCAAGTTGAGCATCATGGTTTCAATGCTGGCCTGTCCCAGGTGTTCAGAGCTGCCCTCTGTGTGGTTATCCAACAGGTTTTTCATGATGGCTATAGTCTGTTCCACAAACTGGGTGTTCGCATCAGTAATGGGTACCTGAAAACAATTTTTGAGGGATTGATCATCACATCATTCAAAAAACTAAGTAAATCAACTTTGTGCTGTTTTCACTAGTTGGTGAATCCTTCAACATTAAATCCAGACTAATTATAAAAACTAGTTTACAAATTACATACAAGGTAACAGAGTTCAGAATCAGGTTGGAACCAATTCAATCTTGAATGTTTTGGACCTAAACCACAGAGAACAATCTAATCGAACAATTTAAATAACTACAAAGGTTTCCGTTTGTAATAACTACAAACAGAGACTGCCGTCTTCCCAGTTTTATTGTGCTTGCAGATGTTTCACTACCTTTTTCATGGTTTTTTTGTAGAGTTCCTAATAAGAGATAATGGCTAGACATACCTGTCCCTGAGCGTCAGAGAACTTTCCGATGCTGTTTTTCAGTTTATTGAAGAGCATGGGATAGAGTGCAGGACTTAGTTCCAGTCCCAGTAGGTCTTTGACATTGGTGCGGACATGAAGGCCCACCCTGTCATGGCCACACACCAACAGAGCCAGCAGTCGGTCCAGGAAGCGGCTGACGGGCGTCTCGATGGAGGTAGATGAAGGGCAGGAAGAGGGAGCCGGGTGGGTGATGTCACCGGGCCCCACTGAGATCATGGAGGGTTTGCGGTCACTCAGTGGGCCCATAGGTGGGCTATAAGTGGCGAGTCCTGGAGTGTTGCGCTGCTGAAGACACACACCCCCCAGTGCACAGAGGAAGCCTGTCATATTTATCCACTCCTGCTGTGGGGACACAGAGAAATTATGTGATGATCTATTCAAAACTTCAGTGCTAAATAAAGTTTGCTTTGAAGTAATGACTCCACTCCATTTAGTTTCTAACCACAGACAGGTGAGACAGAAAACACAGAGCTCAACCGTGTCAGAGTGTTCACACAGTGACATTCACAAATGTTTTATGGACAGTGACAGAAACTCCATTTGACCATTTCTGATACTCTGGTAACATTTATTGAAAGCTTACGGTTCTTTCAGATAAAGAAAGCTCCAACCCAGGGGTGGGCAACTCCAGGCCTGGAGGGCCTCCTGCAACTTTTAGATGTGTCTCAACTTCAACACACCTGAGTCAAATAATGAGGTCGTTAGCAGGACTGGAGAACCTGACTGCACTGAAGATGTGATTCAGCTGTTGGATTCAAGTGTGTTGGACCAGGGAGACATCTAAGAGTTGCAGGACCCCGGCCCACCAGGACCTGGATTGACCACCCCTGCTCTAACCAATGGCCGTGTGATGGCATATTTTTGCATATACACATATTTGGGTCTATTTTAGTATGTTTTTTTTTGTTTGTTTTAAAGTTCAGCAGATTAACTTTGTTAAATGCAGTGAATATTTAAATGGAATCACTCTTCAACCAAACCATTTCCTGAGTCGGACGCTTCAGTCTGAAGCCAACTTCATATCAAAATATTTATGAGGTTCCAAGCCTCAACGCTGTTGGGGTACAAGAACAGTAAAAAAAAAAAAAAAGTAACGCGTACAGTTTTAATTTATGCATCTTTTGTTGGAATGTTTTGGTCATTTGATGACTGCATGTCCTACATACAGCCAGGCGTTCTGAACAGCCACAGCAGGCCCCATGGTCCTCAGCATGGGGGTATTTCTGGTTTATGATGCTGAATTCGCCCCCTGCTGTTTGGGGACAGGAGCTACCCACACAACACAAAACGTTTTGCTCCACTTTCAGCGAGACAAACGGGCTTTTTCCACCAGTGTGGCTTATAGAGCTGGATTTGGTTGTAGTTGTAGTCAGTGAATGTAGTTGCATTCACTGACTTGTGTAAGTGTTAAGGAAAAAATATTATAAAAGAAATACATCAGTGTGAAGACGCTAAGCAGGTTTTTGAATACATTTTGCTCCAAATGTTCTGAACAGAGAAATTAAAATTTGATTTTACGACATGCAGCATGCAATCTGCGATTCGCACTGAAGAACCTGTGAAGATCTAGCAGTAGTTTTGTGTCTGAGTAATAAAGAAATATTCACAAATAATTTTTTCCAACAGGTTTTAAATAAAATGTACTATTATTGTTATTATTATTATTATTATTATTAGAACTACTCTACTAAAAGCAGGATCTATTGCCGTGGTCATTTGACAGCTTCCTGGGTTTCTATGCTAATTTACATAATGTATTTGTGGGTGGAGACAGAGCAGCACCTGAAGCTGTGCTCTATTCCTCATAAATTGGGACGTATGAAGGAAAGATGTGCAGCTACATGTGTGCACACAATTTTATACATCAAAAAAATGTGTGTGCTGCACTGTTCAAAGTTTGCTGCTGCGTCAATTTTTAGTGTGAAAACTGTGGATTGTGTAATGCATGAGGCCTCTGGTCTGGCATACTGTTGGGATGTTTTGCCTTCTTGGAGGAGAGCATTGGCTGAGATACTGCTGCCAACTATTCAACATTGTCCCTCTCCTGTTACTAACTCTTTACTTTTCATTAACAAGGAAAGTACTCCTATATCAGTTCATTTGTTTCTTTTTTGTGTAACTGCTCTGGCCACCTGCCATGACCCCCAATCAGTAATGGCAGATATTTGTGCCGTTTATGTTTATTTGAAAAATGAGGTTTGATATACAGTTACTCTAAGATGGATCGGGTTTTAATTGTGTCTCAGCTGAAGAGCTGACCACATGTCTTCTCTCCTCAGAGACAAAACATTAACATCTGTATTGCTGACAATTGTGCAGATTTACATTTTCAATTATACATTTTCATAAAGTTTGTATTTAGGTAATAAAGTGCAATTGCGTTGACAGAATAATCAGGTATAGATCAACTAGCAACCTGCTTACCTGCCCATCATCAGCCTTATTTTTAGGGAAGTTGAGTATCTGTTTTGTGCTCTGGTCCCATTTAGCATAAGTGTCCTCCCAAGCCTACATGAAACAGCACCGGGAAACAAAGTGAGTAATATTAACAAATCCAACACAACTGACAGGTAACAGGTAACTAAGACTTAATATGTATACAGTAAAGCACATCAGCTCCTCAATGAAGTAAAATGTTGAAAAGAGACATTTAGGGCCCCTTTCAGCTACCCCTTGTTCTTTATTAAACAAACATTAATGGAGGGTTTTAAAAGCCTGATAAATACAGTCCATAAAACCTTAAAACTGCAACTAACTTTAAACCAATCTGAAAGCTACCTGTATTACTAAACAGCAAACATTCAATGGAAACATGTGAGAGTGGAACAGCACTACCTCAATGTTTCCTGGTGTAGGGTGCTCTATTCTTCTCAACAAGGCCATCACTCTTTTCTGTAAGGTGGAGCGGCCTGTGGGAGAAAAGAAACATGTTGCTAAGGCTTGAAGGAACAACTGTGGAAATCTGAAAAATACTGATTCATCTCCTGAATGTCACAGGGCTATGAGACATTTACAGTGAATATAAGTTTAAATCCCAGGTTTATGGGATGGGATAAATTTGCCCAATTTAACTCATTTCAAAACTTTCTACCTGTGATTTGACTCAGTGTTTGATTGCAGTACACCCCCACCCCAGGCTGACTCATGACAGGCTAATTAGACCTAAGTGAGTGTTATACTGGAGGCTCCATGACCAGCCCAAACTGTTTCCTTCCTCTTCAGCCACCGTTGCTTTTTAGGGTGGGAACCCCCAAACTGGCTCTCCTAAGCGTGCCCTGACTCCAATCGGTGCTCTTCCACTAGAGCGCCTCCAACAGGTACAGTTCCGGTCGACCCAGCCAGATTCATTTTCCATTAGCAGATCCAGCGTGGCTCTGCCTGGCTGTGCTCAGATTGTCGTACCTACTTCAGGGTTTAGTACTAGCTACACCGAGTCAAGTACGGTGCAGAAGCTATGTGAATGACAGCTGACCCCATTCATTGATTGGCTCGCGATTTGTACCACTGAAAACTCCAAACAACATTTTTCATATGGTTAAGCAGTGGTCCGTCAGCTGCTCAGTATGGAGGAGCATTATCATGAGTTTAATCACGAGCAGCGGCAGGAGCACATACATTTGTTAACATCAGGATGAAAATGGCCGCCGCAGTGCTGAAGCAAATCTCATCTCTGAAGAACGGGCAGCAACGAGGAAGAGTGAAGCGGTGCAGCATGTGGTCAGCGTTCTTCAGAGCTGCAGTTTTGCGCTCACGGTGTAAAACACCAGAAATAGATCACATTAATTTGGTGTGATATGTATTTTATTTTATTAGTGCTGTCAATCACCCTAGTGATCATGCTGCTAAATTGGAGTCCTTTACTCCCTGATTTTATATTGGTTGTTTAACCAGGTCAAAAAAAGATTATAGAAGCAGGTAAACATAGGCCTTAAAATTAACTCAATAATTTCCATTGGCATAAATTATTGTTTCTCTCTTTCTACCAAAAACTGGATGATAAAGTCTTCAGCTTGCTGATTTGGTTTCTACTAGCCTGTTTTTGAAGGAAAGTTTTGTTTCCAGAGATTTTTTAGGTCATTTCATTTGATGTTTTGGTTTTGTTTATTTATTTTGTGCATTTAAAGAGTCTTAAAGTTTCCGTCTTAAATGTTTACTAGAATTTAAAGTTTATTGAGCTTTGAGAATATGTTCTTACATTGTTATTGTTATGCCATTACTATCACATTACTTGAAAATGATCTCAAAACAACATTATCGTTTATCGCAATAACTTCTGGGACAATTTATCATTCAGCAAAATGTGTTATCACGAGACGCCTAGGCAAACAATGAACTGCTGACAGATAAGCAACACCTTTAATATCAAATAGATAACACAGTAAACTGGCAAGATATTGGCATATTGGTAATATGTCCATATGACCCAATATTCTTACAATAATGATAAGGATATAAATAAGGTGCGAACAAACATGTTTATGCTGTCTAGAAATTTTGCATTTAATCTGGTCTAAATTATATGATCGGTAAATTTAGATCAACTGATTACTGAGAACAAATTTGTTGTTTTTTGTTTTTTTTTCATGAATCAGCAAATCCAGTTTGTAAAAAATCAAATGACCAGAGCAGAGGCTAATTTAATGAAACACAAACCAAAAGTACTGACCTGTTCCTATCATGGTGCTCACAGAAGCCAGCTCACTGAAAGTGGCATAGTTGGGGAGGATAGTCTGGACGGGCACCTCATCCGCTGCACTGCGGATGTCTGCCTCTTCACACAGATGACGGAAACATGACATGGCCACCAGCACGGCCTCCGTGTCTGGGCTCCACAGGAACAGGTAGAGACAGACCTCAAGTTTAGTCTGCGCCTGCCGACAGATGGGAATGCCACCCCCCATGGTGGCGCACTCCTGGGATAATCAGGACAAACACATTGTTATGCATAAATAACAACCTGTACGCCGTTACAGCTCCAGAGAAGCATTGTGCCACCAATAAGGAAACAGACGGCACCTTGTTCTTGAGCAAAAACTTGTTCCTGCAGATCAGGATCTCTCTCAGCCATTTTAGAACCTCTGTTCTGTTCACCATTTGTTGGCCAATTAACTTTCGGCAGATTAGGAAAAGCACCTGTGAACTGAAACAGAACAAACAAAAGAAATATACATTGATGGACTGGTCCACAAAGGATGTATATTAAAAGGCCATAGCAGGTGCATTCATGTCTGCTGGCAGTAAGCTAGTAAATATTATGATGAACGTATCCATATGTTAAAAGCCATTTTAATATGAAGGCGTCACTTATACACCTTTTCTTCTAAAAAAAAAAAAAAATAGATTGAACTGAATTACAAAATGTGTGATTAATTATAATTGATAGAATTAATTATTTTTTTAATTAAGTAACTGATAGAATATCAATAAAGTATATTCTATTCTATTCTATTAACAGAGGCCAGGGAAGAGTTTAGTACCTGATGTCCCAAAATGTCTCAATGGGGGCATCAGGATTCCACAGCTCTATGGTCTCTGGCTGGTGCAGAACTAACAGAGCCTGAAAATTAAACAGAGAAGAGAGGGAAGGAAAAAAAAACTCTATGTATTAGTGAATTACTGCCAAGACATAAAACATTTATGAGTAACTATAATAAAACCATTACTTTATGTAAATTTTAGTTGGAGTTTTCTTGTGTTCAGGCCTCTTGTAGAGATGGAAAGATTAACTGATTTCTACCGATTCACAGACATCAGTGTACAGTGTGTCAGGAGAGCAGTCACCTTTGGACCAAATCTATATTAATAATAATATAAGCACTGGTATGCTAATGACCAGTTGTTGTGACTTATTTTTAATAGGCTCACTTTTGTTGAATGCCACAAAGTTTCCATAGTTTTAAAGGCCAACTCATCAACTGTTACATGTTACACTGAAGTCCATCACATTCAATTAACAGATCATTTTTCATTCGCATCTTAGAAATCAATTAAACAATGGACCGCGGTGTAACCACATATATAAATAGATACAAATGATTTAAAGAGTATACATCAGAGTCAAGTCTCAGTGTATTCACAATGTCAATGGGCAGGAGATGGAGTGATTTAGATATAAGGATTCTAATTTCCTGAGATGTACCTGTAGAGAGCTGCTTTCTAAGAAAGAAACTAGCATGGCAGTGAGGAAATGACAGTCTGACCTCCATGGCTTCTTGTGACAGCTGAGTAGTAGTGTTCAGAGGAACCAGTTGCACCAAGCCAGTGATGAGTTCTGCTGTACTGCTTTGGATCTCTGAAGCTTGCTTCACTGGATTCTATCACATAAAGTGGAAATCAAGCTAAAGTAACTCTGACTTAAACAGATGTTGCTGCTGTAGCCTCACAATTAGCTGAATTCCATTTAAATCAGCATAAAACCATTAAAAAATAAATAAATAAAAAAATCAGCCTGAGCAAAAGAATTGCATTAATAACAGTTATTTTTATCCAAGTCACCAGGTTAGGTTTACTTACGTGCAACATCAGCTTTGGGTCTGCATGGATGAGCTTGACCAGAGCGAGAAGAAGGCACTTATAACTTCGAGTGTCTTGCTCTGTGGCTTTCTCTTTAAACTTAAGGCTTGTGGTCTTCTTTCCAATGAATGTCAGACTCTGTAGTAAGACAAAGGGCACAGTGGTGACAATTACTGCAACTACAAATAGCATTTCCAAATGCGTTATCTTGTAATGATCCTTCAATAAAGTCCTGCCAATAGATACTTATAATAACTATTGCAATATGTCAGCTGTACAGCTTGCAGTCATCAGCTCACCGGTGTCATGCGTAGTGTAGCATGAGTGCCAGTGCTCTGTACCACCCGGTTCAGGGTGTCTGAGAACATAAAGCGAAGCTCTCCAGAGTAATGGTACACTGCATCGATCTTTGGCCACCAGTCTAGATGAGACTGAAAGTAGGTGACACAAAGAAAGTAACATGTCAAAAAAACTTTTAAAAAAAGCAAGTGAGTAAGTAATCAGAAAATGTGTTCTATACTTACATTGGTAATGATTCTGTGCAATGAGTTGACCAAGACAAAGTGGAAGGTTGAGGGGGAGGAGGAGGCCAAACAGACCTAAAGGGCAAAAAGGAAAAATGAACTCAAAGGCAGCACATTTATCAAGAGCAGAATGTCTATACAATGAGTTCTACATCCTGTCAATCTACCTTAAATTGCTGGTTGTTGTGAGGATTGATACGGAAACATGAAACAAAGCAATCCACCATGAGTTCCACGTCAGCGTTCTGACTGCTGGTCCCCCTCCAGAACGGTTTGGTTGGGTTAAACAGCAGAGTCTGGAGGAACAAGAAAACCTCACTCAAAACTGAACAGCCAATGGGTACCCCAATTTAAATGGTATTTGATATAAATGAACCATGACTTTTATACAGAAGGACATTTTGTCGTTATTTCAATAAAGGAAAAAGAAAAGAGAGAAGTCAAACCTTGAGATCCATGACAATAGACTGGACCAGAAGGAAAATGGTTGAATGATCCTCCCAGTTGATGTAAGTAGAAGCTTTGCAAAGTTTGACACAGGCAATCGCAGCGCTCTCCATCAGCTGTTTGCCCCCACCCTGGCCAGCTAGAGCTTTCCGCAAATTATCCAAAAAGAGTTTCTGCAGACACAACACAGAAGTGAGGTGACTGATGACACCAATGACCTGTTTAAATGTGACTGTTTGGAGAGTTCCTTCAGTCCACCTTGTTGGCTTTGCTCTCTTCCACTGTGTCTTTAGAGATTGTGTGAGTAATCTCTGGACAAAGTATCAGTAGAATGATCAGGAGCGGCCATACAGCTGCCTTCCTCTTGGCACTCTCTGCAAAACTGTCTACCAGGTCAAACAGCTTCTCTGCCGCTTCTGTGAACAAGATGAAACAACGTATGTTAGTGCTGATTCACACTCAAACACTTCACAGGAGAAGCAGATCTAATTCATTTCATGAGCAACACAGAATTTAATGACACAAAATCTAATTGGATCCTAAACAGAAAACAGTCCAATTCATGTTGTCTTGTACGACAACGCACAAGATTCCTGACGTCGCTCCCAGACATCAGAGCCTCTATGAAGTTTCTGGTTAAATTTTATTTTTCTCAGGAATGTACCCACATCAGTGGTTATCAAGAAAGACTTTTTCTGACTGAGGCATCAGTTCCTTCTCTCTACTGAAAGCAGATACACAGCAAAATCTCTAAATAAAGCGAAAAATGAAAGCAAATTTTATTTTAGACATGAATATCATGATGATGACGTCCTGGCCATCGGTTTGATGGGAGCATTGAGCCTTCTGCTTGTATTAGCGCTGTGTGCTAGCTTTTAGCTGCCTCCTTGAGGATGGAATGTTTTGAATATAACTATTTGACTTTTTTTTTTTTTTTTTTTTGAAATTTTTGTCTTGGGGAAACAAATGGTCCAAGTGCATTTGGTGACGTTACTGAAATGGTCAACTCCATAATTATGCCCAAACTTTGCTTATTTTATTCATATCATGGTAACATTAATATTTTAATAGATATCTGACGTGCATGGACATCGTAGTTACACTGCGCTCCATATTGTAGGTAGTTGGGGTGGATGGTGAGGTGTAAATACCACCACCACTGTGATGCAATCATTTGAAGACGTGTTTCTGGTGGTTCAAAGTTCACAAAAATTAAATCTATACATACCAGCCATATCTGTCTGAGGGCGTTGGTACAGCATCGTAAATTCATCAGGATAATTTTCTACCCAGTTCCAAAATGCCTGCAGAGAAAAACCAGGATCATTTCATCTTATTCTGGTTCCATGAAGTAAATAAAATGATGCTTTTATTCTTTATTGCAGTGAGGAAACACCTTCTCTAAACTGTTGATGACAGCAAGCTGTGCGGCTTTCTTGAGAGCCCGGAACTTTAAAACGGTTTCTAATGAAAAGAAGAAAAAAAACATCATACACAACTAAATATCCTGATGTGTCTGGAGAATAAATGGGGTGATGTTCAAACTGAAACATATGTACATGCATACAAACAATGTATATGTATATAGCGTATATTTTTATTTCCTTTATTTAACCAGGTAGAACCCCACTGAGATCAAGATCTTGTACATAAAGTATATAAAAGTATTCAGCTCCTTGGATGATTTACCATACTACAGTCTTGATCAACAATATTTAGCTTCTTTTGACAATTTTTTAAAATAAAAAAATCATTTAACATAAAAGTGAAAAAATATTTTTTTGTGTGAAAAAAATCACAATAAAAACACCCAACATAAAATAAATGATTACATAATGTTCACTCCCATTCAATGTGACATTGCCCTTCAGGTTAAGTAGTCAATAGTTCTTAAAGTTGTCAGGCAGTTTTTTTTTTTTTGTTTGTTTTTTTTTTAAAGACCAACAATATTAAATAAGCAAATTCCAACCTTGCAGAAGCCTCTTCAGTTTGCAACAGTCCACATTGATGTACTGCATGAGCTCGATGTCATGAACATCCACATTGTCTTCTGAGCACACCGTCAACTCCTGCAGCCTGTGACAGAAAAGCTTTCATTTACCTGACTGGATGTAAAATGGCCTTTGAAAACTGATCAAATTATAATATTGTTTATTTGAATAACAAACATGGTTCATTAATAAAGAGTCGTAAACTATATCCACTATTTATTTTGGAGAAACCAGGATGTGTAATTACATTTATGCTTAAAATATCAGTTGATTCTTAATGATTCTGGCTTAAAATGATAAAAAGTCATTTTGAAATGTCCAAAGAGTCACCTGCAGCTCTGGAACTGCAGGTTGCACACCCCTGCCTCAGTTTCTAAACAATTACATGATATACATATTTTACCACTAATTTAATGCAGCTTGTGGGAATTTTCTAAATGCAAAAAATATTGGCAGTCAGAATAACTCCCACTGTACTTGAATTTGTTAAAGCTGCAGTACGCAACTTTTACTAAAAATTATTGTGTTTTATTTTTTACATATCTGTTCAAAATGACGTTATGTCGTGGCAGTACATATGAGATACATCTGTTAAAAAAAAAAAGTGAAGCTCCTGTGCTCTTACTGCTAGTTGCAGAAATACACAGCTTAGTCAGAACTAATCAGAGCCACGAGGAGGGTCAGTCAGTCATCCCCATATAAGTGCCGTTCACACCCTCCCCCGTTCTCTCTGCTTTGCAGCAGCTAGTTCCCACTAGATCACCAGAGAGTCTGGCATGAAGGTTCAGGTTAGTAAGCATGGTCGCCAGTGACGGGTGTAAACAGTTTTCCTGTAACGGGAAGTAATTTCTACGCTTTAAGCACACATACACGAGTGTCTCATGTTATACTGTCATGACATAGTTACAATTTTAACAGATATGTAAAAACAAAACAAAAAAAAAAAAAACATTGTTTATAAAACTACTACAGCAGCTTTAATATAGTATTTCCATAGCGTTACAAATCTCAATTCTACCATTTTTATGTATAATGAAAACATTTTATTACCATAAACATGGAGATAACTATGTCTTTACTGATTTAACAACTACTTTTTCATTATTCCTGGTTATAGAAGCATTTAAAATAACAGTGCCCTGAGTAAATGTCTTACCTCGTTGAGATGCGGCTGAAAACGGCATTGAAGTTGTTGCAGCTCAAAGAGAACAGGACAGCCGAGGCAGAGGCACGCAGCTCTGCCGCGTGCTGGTGACCCTCACGATACGTGTGGATGAAATGGCAGATCTCTGGCAGCAACTGCTTCACCAACATGGTCTCATCCAGACGCAAGGAGTCTTTAGATTGCTGGAGAGACAGGGGAGGGAAGAAAATAATGTCAGCAGTTTAATTTGATTGTCCAGTTTGAAATAGTGGATTATCTATGAGTCAGCAGCTACTACAAAAAAAAGTAATCACATATTCTCACAGTTCAAGTTCAAGATGAGGCAGATGTAAAACTTATCTATTTCTATTTCTACAAATTAGATTAATGGTGAAGTTTCCATTTTTCTTTTTGCATAATAGTTCTACAAACATTTTAAATATAATACCATGCAGGAAATTTGTCAAAGAAATCTGAGAAAATACTCACCCCTGCCAGGCACTTCTCCAGCGTGTCAAGGATGATGAGCTGAGAAAGATAAAGGTTCTTCTCGGAGGCTTCTCCAAATATCCGCTGTTGAAAAAATAAACCCATCAATGTAATGCATTGGAGCAGTTAAAGATAAATACATACAAATGCACCCACACATTATATATACACACACACACACACACGCATATATCCATCGATTACACTGGTCAACAGCCAAAAACTTGTCTGGGGTTTTCCAACAGTTTTAGGGTCATTTTGATGAGCTGAATCCAAAAATCACGTTGGTTTTGCTCAATCAGGTCAACTTTCTGAACTATGGAGCAACATGAGCATCAAAATGCATGACTTGTTCTCACATCTGGATCAATGAGTGATGAGCAAGAGGAGAGATTCCATCAGGACAGAAAAGAGAAGGAGAATTTTACACAATGAAGACATAATGTTCAAGGCACATGTACTTACCTTTATCAGTGTTTATTATTCAATTTACAGAAATCCAAGTTTGTAACATTTAATTAATACGCTAATAAAAAGCTATTTTTTTCTCCTAAAAACATTTTTGGATCAGAAATATTAATGGAAATGAACTGATAATGTCACAAAAATGTCATCAATTTAGTCAGAAGATCAGATTTCCCTAAATCAAAGCAGATACATTTGTATGTGGGGAAAAAAAAGAGAAAAAAAATCTAGTTCCTCTGCAGAGTTCAGAAACAACCAGTCAGTCATGCACCGCACAATAGAGTTTACTCCTGCATAAAACTATTAGCCATGCTCTCAGGCAGCTTTGATTTAGTAGCTTACGATATGCTCATTTATTAAGAGCTGAGAACATTCTTTCTTGACCAAGCTAAGGTTTTGTATCGAGTCTGTTAGAAATATTACAAGACTTTTAAGACTAAGACTTTTATTTCTTATTCCAATTAAAAATGTGTACACTAAAATTCTTCATTGAGTTACTTAAACATGTCCAGTCTGCATGTGACTACCAAAGACAATCAAGGAAACAGAAACAGAAGAACAGTAATTGTGACAGTAGTGAAAAAAAATATGTTGTTGCCATTACTGGCTTTTTCCACAAACAGATTACTATGATTACTGCAACACTTACCATGTTGTTGACATTTTTGAGTATAGTGGTGAGGCCGCTGATAACAAGGGAGAACTTGTACTTTGAGATGTTGATCAAGCATTCTTTGTTGTGGTCTGTGCTGACTTTGCTGTGTGTGTTCTGATGTCCAACCTTAATAGGAAGCTGGAAGAAAACAAGAACACAATGTCAATGACATGACAAAATGAGACAGACGATCTGCTTGAAGCCTTGTGGACCCATACTATGTGACTTGAGGAACTGGCTCCTCAGTTTGCTTGTGAACTGAAATAAAGGACAGCAAAAAAAAAAAGCAGCAGTCTCCCTTATGACATATTTTTGGTTTTAGGATTTTATTGCATGTATGTTTGCAATTTATTTGAACGCCTTTTTTGAGATGGACCAAAATTTCCCATGTGTGGCAACATTTTGATCTCCCCTCATAAAATCCTCAGCACATAGTAATAATAAAATAATTTATAATAATGTCAAAAACCCAACACAGCAGCTCCTGTGGTCTAATTTCTTTCTCCTAATTTCTGATGTTATAAAGGGTGAGGCCTTTATAACACCAGAGTGTCTGTTGTGTTTAAATGAACTTTAATGAAATGAAAAAGACCTGATCTTTGCTGAGGCATTACAGAGCCCTGCATGAAGGCAAGAATACTAATATTGGACCAAGTTGCCACGCTCGGCTTAGTCGATTTAAGATGCAAAAATAAGACAGCATATAAACATATGGTAACACTATGCAACTGCAGAATTATAAATATTGGGAAGGACAGGAAATTTTAATTTCTATAAAACTGCTGGTGCATTTCTCACTACACAAGCACAGAGTGCAGATGAAGCGCTTCATCTGCTTGCTATATCAGACGAAATCATCTCAAAACAGAGAAACTGTCTGAAGCAGAGCATAGTAAAAAAATGTTTTAAAGCAGAAAAATGATATGCGTAATAAAATTTTGCCACTAGTGACGTGAGTATAGTTACAAAGTAAAAAGACCCTTCACAACTCAACCCTCTCCTCCATTTGTTTCCAGTTTTCTTTTCGATCCAGTTATTGCAACATAAACCGATTATGACAATATTCAGACCATATTCAGAATTTATGTGTTGGCCTCACAAACATCATTCATTGGATTATTCAAACTAAAGCTTCATTTTCAAGTTGCCTGTTATACATATATTGTCCACATGATGGAACGGTAGAGCAAATGAAGCACCATAGCTGGTCAGATCATGAGTGGAGCAATTTGATGGAAAGCCTCAATGCATCACGAAGCTTTATCTAACATCACTAAAATTTTTACCAGAAATTATAAATTGCCTGAAATTATAAAGTGCTTTATCAAGTCAGAGGACTCCAAACATTAAATCCAGTCATTAAACCTTCATGTACAAATTCACAGAAATGTGAAGAAGTAATGTAGATGAAGTGAAGATGAATGATGGAAGACTGATCCTGCAAAAAATAGTAATAAAAATAGAAATAAGTAAATGACTGGCCAGAGTAAATAATGTGCAAAGATACCAAGCAATACAAAGAACTTCACAAACTTACTAGATTTTACAGAGATAATATTTCTGTATAATTTTTAACAGTAAAATTTTGCACTAAGGATACAAACAATTAATTGACTTATGATAAAGTAGTCGCTAACGGTTTGTTATTTTAAAATTAGTTCCAATAATTTAAGTAACATCTGCTGTAGTTTGACGATCATCCAGAAGAGGGCACCAATGGACATACTTAACGGAACTACTCCATACAGGAATAAAGATGGCAGGGCCAGACCAAAAACAGAAAAGAGAAACAGTTGTGTGGGGTGCAAAACATACTTTTTATAGATCTATTTTGAAACATAAACAATCGACAAGCTCCTGAAGTTTCACTCTAATAGCATTCATTCAGCTGAGCTGGAGAAGCAACAACTACTCATTCAGTTCTGATGTGATGTGAGGACAGAAAAGTGGAAGGGATGAGGCAGAACGATTGCGGGAGCAAACATAGCACCAGATAAGTAAGTTTGATTTTGAGGACCGTTATGAGCCAAGTTTTAACATTCCTTCTAGAACAGGGGTGGGCAATCCTGGTCCTTGAAGGCCGGTGTCCTGCAACTCTCAGATGTCTCCCTGGTCCAACACACTTGAATCCAGTAACTGAATCAGTTTCTAGTCAACAGCGTAAGAGGCTCCTATTTTTGCTATACCTTGTAAATATGTAATGAGGAAAATGTTCTATGTATTCATTCAGTATTTAAAGCTGCATACAAGTACAAGCCATTTGCAATTTTTTTAAGTTACATACTGCAGCTTTTTCACATACTTGTTAAAACTGTCACCATGACAGATAATCTGTGAAAAGATCAAGCTCCTCCACCTCCTCCCTCTGCTACTTCTGCAGTCTGAAGAAATGCACCACTCCCAGTCTAAAACCACCAATCAGACGGAGGAGGAGTGTCTTAGCGCTGCCACTCACTCCTATGAATGCACTGCTAAATATGCTAATAACGGAGAAATAACGTGCTGTTACAGAAAAACTGTTTATCCGCCATCATCGGTGGTCATGCGCAATAGCCTGAGTATGCACAGCAAGCTCTGTAATCTGAAAGCAGCTGTAGCATAGCAGAGAGCTAACGGGCACAGAAGGATGATTGACAGCGCTACGACCCTCCTCCTGGTTGCGAGAAGAGCAGCATGATTTTTTTCAAATTTTGTCTCTTCCCATACCATCACAACATAGTGACAGTTTCAACAAGAAAACAAATATTTTTCCAATAAAAGTTACATGTTGGAGCTTTAACACAGCCGACACAAAATAATAGTAAAATGTAATCATAATAATCAGCATATTATGAAAAATTTTGCCCTTCGTGTTATAGAAAGACAGTTACAAGAAAAAGAAACATTCTTTAAATGTTTTAAGAAAGTGACTGTCAATCTTTAGTTGATCAATAAAAATCAATCAACTTTAGATTAACTCATTAAGTGATAACTTGCATCCATTATATATCCTATTATTTAGATTTTCCATTTTCTTTTCAATCTTAGTTTAGTTTTCTTTTTCAATTTTTATTTCATATTTTGTATTTATTTTATATGTTTTTAGTTGTGGTCACATTTCATTTCATTTTTGTTTTCATAATTTTTTGTATTTATTATTTTTTATTTACCATCATCTTTTTTTAAATCGCAGATTTTCTCCTTTAATATTTTCTCTTTGAATTTCCCCACCCTTCTGTTTATTTACTGTTTTCTTTCTTGTCTTCATATTGTCAATTACCTTTCTCCAAACTGGCAGGTACTCGGTCATCTTCTCTCTTATTAGTCAACATCAACTTCTTATTGTTTTTTATGCACCATTTACCACATTAACTACTTTTAGTAAGCCACTTAGTAAAAGACAGCTGAAACAAGAAACAAGAGAGCTGGGAAGAAACGACATTAGCAGCACTCGATTTATATTTTTATTATGTTTTTATTGTCAATTTCTGCAGCATCAGTCCTCCAAACCAACAAAGGACATTCTGAAAATTGGCTAATTTACTGCAGAATCAGTTAATTTGGAAAGAAATGAAAATCAAACATTTAAGAGAAAGAGGCACCAAAAGGAAAAATGTTCTCCAAAATGCACCACATAAAGTTGGGGAAAGAGGCAACCAGTCAAAAAGTGTAAATAGTTTAGGTGCCAGTTTAGCAAAGACAAAGGTTAAACTACTTAGAAATTTTATTTTAACAAACTTCTTGCTGTGGAGAGAGATGCAGCAAAGGAGGGTGAGAACAGGAAAAGGAGTAAACCATGGAGCCAAAGAAGAAGAGAGGGTCACAAATTCAGCTATGATAAACAAAAGGTAAGTATTAAACAGAAAGGCAATAAATATTCCAACTAAAGTAACAATGTCACAAGATCTCTAGTTAATCTCACAAGTAGCACTATTTTCATCCTGAATAGTTTTCCAAGCTTAAAGATATGTTCTTTTTTTCTTTCTTTCTTTAAGCCCCGAGTTATTAAGTAGAAGAAACAAAACAGGAGCAGCTACATGACTACTAGGAAAGTAAAAAGGGTGGATGCACCGATTGCAGTTTTCTGGTCGATACTGATTTTTAAAAAGCCTGACCTACCGATTCCAATTTTGGCCAATATTACTTTTTTATTGTCTGAAATGTTGCTCAATATAGCATCAAAGTCACTGAGTTGGCAACAGAGGGGTGACTATTGTTAACTACAACGTGCAGACATGACCTGGTGGACCGGTGTATCAGTCAATTTCTCTCACAGGAGAGCAGAAGAGGACAGTGGCTGATTTTTAGACCTTTGCTGAGGAAGATAAGATTGGTGGATAAGATCGGCTTCACATGTAAGTATCTGCCAATCTCCAAAATTAAGGAAATCGGCTGGCCAACAAATCGGTACACCCCTCGTAAATAGAGACATAGGACTTTCTCTCTTGCCCTCGATGAAGGTGGACACTTCTTTCCTCTGCTCCCTCCCTGCCCATGCCTGCCCTGGTTTCTCTGTTTTTGTCCCGTCTTTTTCTATATTTTTGGAGCCTTTCTTTGCACATCCTCCAAATCTACAAATTATGGATCTGGTCAACTGATCTCTCAGGAGAGCCCTCTTGTCCTGCGGGGACACAACCGGCAGGATTCACCCTGGATTTATTCATAACAGGACTTCTGCTGTTTGGAGCTTGTGGATTCCTGGCTTGTCGACAAATTTGTGACTGACTTGGCCAAACTAGTGAACACTCAGACTGTTGGTGTGGACAGAGACGAGGACTCTAAAACTCACCAACAGGATGGAATCCATCTTGGAGAAGTTGCTAGTTTCGGTTCAGTGGAACGACCAAACTAATTTGGATGATTGGGAACTGAGATGTATCGGAGAGACTTTTGGGAAGATTGAAATTTATAATCTTCCCGACCTAAGACATTCTGTTTCTGAATTGGCTTTCCCCATGTGGCCTTGGAAGGGCTGCATATTTCTAATCTCCTTGAAGATATGTAAACACAATGCTCTTCCCTCCTCACCCCCTCCTGTATCCATGGAGTTGCGAAGCTGAACGCTCCTAAGGACATCATGTCTTGATTACAACATCTTTATCGGACTTTGCCAGGGGCTCACTAACGTGGTTTCATGGCTCTTTGACGTCATCGCCTTCACTCGTGTCTTTGTTTTGCCCATTGTTTTGTCTGAATGTTGCCATTTGCCCTAATGTGTCCTTTCCTCTTTTTTGTTTTAGGTGAAATACCCCCTATTTAACCCAGAAAATGATTATTTTTAGTTTATTAGTAATATCAGAAATTGTGGAGTACGCACTACTTAGATCAATATTCAGGGTTTCCCCCAGAAAACTTGCTAAGCCCGGTGGTCGGGGCGTCGAGTCAGTCCACCGGTGGTCCACCGTGTTTTGTATTAAAAGATGTTAAGTTGACAGGAAATGTAAAAGTATTACTGTGTAATTATATGTTACGGGAAAAGATCTCGAGTGAAATGCTATTTAAACCCACAATTAGTCTAAAAACAACAAATTTGCACTTCTGTTTAATCCAAAATAAGTCAGCAGCTCCATCAGGCCCCCCAAGAGCTTCAGGGGCCCCATAAACGCTAATATTTTAAAACAGACCACAGATACATAAATTTAACACTTGTTTATTGAGATGATCAATGCTGTTAAATTTGATTCAATTGTTTAGGCATACACAAATTAAATTATTTTAAATTGTTTAACATTTAAATACAAGATTTTAAGGAGCTGGCAAGTTTACTTTGTAAAACTTCAAAGAACAATATTCATAGTTAGATTGTTTTGTTACCATAGTAACAATCTGATGCTGTGAGTTTAGTCTTTGAATTTACAAATCCAATTTAGTAAACTGCGATTATAAGTTATTGCTTTTTAGGCTGGCCAATTAAACTACTCCCTTCTCCCATATTTCACTAAATCTAACACAGAAGCTGTTGGAGGTGCTGATGTTTATAGCAACAAAAGGGGCCCCTAAGTCAAATTCTGCTCCAGGCCTCATACAGCCTTGGACCGGCCCTGCATGATGAGGTAATCTGCTGCACTACGCAGAAATCAATCAATCAATCAAATTTTATTTGTATAGCATATTTCAGCAGCAGGGCATTTCCAAGTGCTTTACATAATTAAAGAAAAAAAAAATAAGAACAGCATGTGACATTGAAATGCGCAACAAACAGGAGATTTAATTCAATGCTGCTAATGTGGCTTTAGTAGCTCTTCCATTTCGTGTCTGTTGAGTTTTTAATAAGCGTCACAGAAACTATTCTGGTTGGTCATGTTTATGGGAGGAGTTTCTCAGATCTCCGTGCGGCCGCCGGATTAACTCTTAAGTAGACAACACATTTGATATGGTTTGATGCATCGTGTAACCGGAAAAATAATACTTAAAAATAATATGAAATCAGCGTGATGCGTGACTCCGAGGAGAGCGCGAAAGCTCCTCACCGGGCTGAACCTGCATGATGAGGTTAGCGCTGCTCGTTATCCACAAACGTTCCGGCCAACCGGGACCACAGATATAAACTTTACAGGGAAAACAGACACAGAGCCACACGCTGGGCAGCGCGTTGAGATGTAAACGCCGAATATAATTGTTCGTTCACAAAGATAAATCATTCTCACCGCTCCACAACGCACCTCTGAATTCGCTACAACTTATTCCTGCGGTTCACATTGAGCTGCGCAACCAGAGCTAATGCGGCGGGTTTTAAACTCTTACCTAGAGTTCTCCAAAGGATCATAATTCCTCACAGTAAGTTGATGTAAATAGCCATACAGGTCAGCCTGTGTCCAGTTTGAGTGAAAGGAGGCGCGCGCGATCCCGCTGAGGTAAAGCAGCGGCGGCAAAGCACAGAGGCGCCAGCTGTGTGATTGGTCCGCGCGCTGTCGGCTTTTAAATGCATAAACTATAAACCTATCTATTATAAACCTATCATTTAGGAATAAATCTGCTCTGCTAGTGAAATGCTAAGAGCAAAAGAGACGCTTGCAGCCCGGCTTTAAAAAACAAACAAACAAAAAAAAAACGATTTATTTATTTATTTTTTTCCCTAGAAACGTAAACAAGCAACCCTTAGCCTGGCGACGGGGCTAGTAAAGCATGGTGGGCCGCCAGGCTTATAATACACTGGGGGAAACCCTGTAATATTATACAGCCCAGAAATGGAATCAGAATCAGAATTAGAATTAGAATAACTACGAACTTGGAATCCAGAAATACTTAACAGGAACAGTCACTGCTTAGTTTATATTACTTTTAACCCAGAAAAGGATTTAGAACGAACTTAGAATTGTGGAGTACTCACTTTAACCCAGAAAAGAAATTAGATCAGTCATTCTTTAGCCTATTTTTATCAGAAACTGTAGAGTACTCACTATTTAGAAATGGAATTAGGTACTTAGCAACCCTGAACAGGAGCACTTAGTTTACACACTTTAGAACAACATTAGATTAGATTTCTTTCCTCTTTTTGATTTCCTTTGGTTTGTTATTTTGTTTGCATTTCCCTTAAACTCATGTAAAGCACTTTGAATTGCCTTGTTGCTGAAAATGTGCTATATAAATAAAATTACCTTAACAAAACAGAGCTGTGTATTAGACAATATAAGGTAAGACCCACAGTCAAACTCAAGCTCATAAGTATCCCCCAGCACCCTCGTCACTAAGAAAAACATACATTTTGCCAACTTCACAACAAAAAAACTAGAAGAAAATAAAACTGTTCATGTCACAAATAAGATTACCAAGATTAACCAAAATATTAGAAAGGCTTTAGTTGGAGTTCAGGGTAGCAATAACTCTTAACTGCTGTAATCCGAGTTGAGCTGGTAAATCCGAGTAACAAGCCATAATTTATGCCAATTAACACCAAAAAAAAAAACCTCTAAGAAGCTTTGAAAACAAAGACATGAATAAGTGATTAGAACACCGACGTCAGCATTCTCTGATTTTACGATCATCATTTTTCCAAGTGTTTTCCAGAAGCAATGCCAAGAACACGTCAACAAAACGGTTTCTTTAAAAAGAAGAAAATAACTTTGTTGTTTCACCTGCTAACAGGAAGCAGCTTCAAGTTGCCGCACATATCTGAACATTAAACTGTTCTGAACATTAAACTGTTCAGATATGAGAAGGAAGCAAAACTGGCTTGGACTCCACAGCAGGAACTTTAGCAGGGCATTTGTTTACGACCGGGTGCATTTGGCCTGCTACTGTTAGCTTGCTATCCGGGATAAAATAAAATTAGCCAAGTAGCTCCACTCAGCTCATTCATCTTTAAAACTTCTGTAACGATGTTTTACTGTACATCTTTCTAAGTCTGATCGCTTCTTCCCAAGACGGCTGAACTGCGAGAAACATGAGAACTGGGAAGAAACGACGTTAGCAGCACCGAGCTCATCTTTAGTGTTTTAAACACAGGTTGATTTCTTTAGTTGACTGGAAAACCGCTTCCTAACTCAATGTGCATTTAACATCTGTGTAAAGACCAAACCTCTATGCTACTACAACAAAGCCGCTGAATTAGCCCACCTCAATTAGCCCATTTTACCTGCTCATCAAATCGGGTAATCACGGCCTGGACCCATTCCACTGGTTTGTGAGCCGCCATGGCCGGCCGTGGGGACACACAGCTCTGGTGGGAAGTCCGAGGTTTAGAGTCGGTGTAGACAGACGTATTTCCCCATGAAAATATGACTTGGGTGGGTTAGAAAGGACAAAGCGGGCGAATATTTTCCCTTTTCTATTGGATTCACCATGGATCCACCGCCATGACAAGCCACCGGAAGTCTTCTTCGGTCAACTGAAGGGAGGCGTTGGATCAAGTTAGCTGAAACTAATGGCTTCCAGGCAAATACTTGACCCTTCTGTTTACGGGAATTTGGTGCTCGAATACATTTATTATTTTTAAATTATAATGCTGCATCTTAAACAGAACAGAAGCCACTCCAATTCTGAACTATTTTCTTCATATTTTTTTCCTATTATGTTTAAAAATTTTATTGTATGTCACGGCTATTAAAAGATATGGCTGAAAAGACCAAACTTATTCAGTTACAATGAAAAAGGACATTATTAAAAACACTGATGTTCGCTATTATTAAAAATGCAACTGTGATTCATGTTAGTTCTCTTAATTTACTTTGAAGGCGAGCTACTTTGGTATACTTCCGCAGTTGGTTTAGGAACTAAATGCTCATTTCTCGTCAGGATGTTTTCAATAATTAAATGCCAGATATCGGTTTGATAACACCGTAGAGTGCAATAGAATCTTGCTTAGAAAGAGGGCGGTAGCTTGCGTCTCCTTCTTCTTTTATTGGCGGATGGTAAACTAAATGAAGCGCATTACCGCCGCCAATAGACTGGAAGGTAGATCTGAAGAAGGACAGGGCATGAAGCCTGATGCGTCACTCCTGGCCCCTTTATCACAAAGCAGGGTGAAGTCATTACAATTTCCTCACCGATTTATGAAGTTAGCTTAGATTACGCTCACTAAAAAGTCAATGTTACTCAATTAGTTACGGCTTGCGAATACCTACATTTTTAAGTTTTGAAAACTATTTCTGAGGCAAGTTTGCATAAGTTTTTAAAAGTAAACTCCATATTTCGTTTTATTGTATAATATGTCTGTCTGTATTGGGTTAAGGTAACTTAAATAATTCTAGGCATTCTGTTTCCTCAAATGAATTGAGTAGCTGTGACAACTAGAATGTTATAATTATATCCATCCATCCATCCATCCATCCATTTTCTATACACCCTTGTCCCTTAGTGGGGTTGGGAGGTTTTGCTGATGCCCATCTCCATTTAACGTTCCGGGGGGAGAGGCGGGGTCACCCTGGACAGGTCACCAGCCTGACGCAGTTATAATTATATAGGAAGAATGAAACTGAATAACTTTGCTGAATAGGATCTTCTTTAAATAAAATTTACCAAGTTAGTCTGATTCAGTGATGAGTACAATCAACACGCTTTAAGTAATTTAAAAGTTATTACATTATGAGTGTAGGATACTTATAGTTCACTTTCCATAATAAACTGGTACCATCACTTTTTTCCCCCTGCTGCTCTCACAGAAAATATTCTTAAATTTTATATTTTTTAAAACTCAATTGTTTAGTTCAATAAACCTAAACTGTCTGAGGCAATCCGTTTCCTCAAATTGTTTGAGCTCAAGTAACTTGTTTAACAGTGTAGTTATTGAAAGATATTTTCTCACGAGATCCTGATCGAGTAATTATGAGATGAAGCCCCTTTTTGTTCCTCTGGTGAATGCAGTGCGTTTCTGTACATTCCCACTGACATCAACCGTTAACTTCTTTTCTTTCTAGATCAGGGGTGGGCAACTCCAGGCCTGGAGGGCCGGTGTCCTGCAACTTTTAGATGCATCTCTACTTCAGCACACCTGAGTCAAATAATGAGGTCATTAGCAGGACTCTGGAGAACCTGACTGCACTGAGGATGTGATTCAGTTACTGGATTCAAGTGTGTTGGACCAGGGAGACGTCTGAGAGTTGCAGGACACTGGTCCTCGAGGACCTGGATTGACCACCCCTGTTCTAAGATGCACATCACACTTACCTCAGAAGATGGTTCGTGTTCCTCACTATGGTGGGCGGGACGTGAGCGCACAGCAGCTGGAACATGGAGAACCTGGAGGTTGAAGTTCTGTTGGAGTTAACTAAACCCACATATTTCATTTTATCTTATAGAAAAACTCATTGCTGGCCTAAACATAATAAAGACTCAGTTCAGTTTATTATTCCTCTTTACATATGTAATTACATTCTGGCACTTTTTTTTTTAACGTGCAACCTTTTGTATTTAGGCAATGAATGTAATAGCTACACATGAACTTTATTTTTATATTTTAAATCCAAAGGAACAATAAAATTAACATCACAAGTCAGCTAATGTCACCGGTCACGATGTCACTCTGAACCCATCCAATCACTGAATAGATGCTTAGAACAGATAAATGTGTGGATGTGCCAAAACTTTCTCCAGCTGAACAGAAATAAAACTGAAGTTATTATCTTTGGACCTAAAGAGGAGCAAACTAGAGTCAATGCACAGCTTCAGTTAATACAACTAAAAACCAGCGATCAGCCCGAAACCTGGGAGTAGTGATGGACTCTGACCTGAACCTTCAGAGCCACATTAAGACAGTCACAAAGTCGGCCTTCTATCATCCATGTGTTTATCTTTAGTCGCATTGATTACTGCAACAGCGTCTTCACAGGTCTGACTAATAAATCAATCAAACAGCTGCAGCTGATCCAGATGCTGCTGCTCATGTTCTCACTAAAACCAGGAAGATAGAGCACATAACACCAGTTTAAAGGTCCCACCACTGGCTCCCTGTAGCTC
>NW_006800267.1:346797-351602 GCF_000485575.1 Poecilia formosa
TTTAATTATGTAAAGCACTTTGAAATGCCTTGTTGCTGAAATGTGCTATACAAATAAAATTTGATTGATTGATTGGTAATGTAGTTCTGGTGCTTCACACTGTGGCGCAAAACTGCAGCTCCATCAGAAAGCTGACCACAACTTCACCGTTCCTCTCTTCTTTATTGCTGTCCGGTCTTCAAAGTGACGAGCTGCTAGCATCACTGCTAAATCACGTCATTCCGCAGCAAAGCTACTATTTGCTACTGAATTAACTTTTGAGACACCTTGGCTGCCCAAAATGAGACATCCTGCTTTACTGCTTTTTTGATTCTTGATATCTCAGTCAGAATAATGGTTAATTCTATGAAACTTGGCCAGGACTTTTTATTTTATTATTTTTATTTCTTTGTCCCTTTTATAAGGTATGTAGAACAAAAGAGATGCACTTTGTGCACACTTAACACCTTCTATCCCATTGACTCATTATTATCACATATTTTCGATGGCCAGTTATCCCAGCGCTTTTAAATAACTTTCCCATAAAAACCAAACTAATCTAAGCTTCTGCATTCAAAGTACAAGAAACACTTGTTAATAGATGTGGTAATATTACCACAGGCCCCGCCCCTTCATTTCATCAAGTTTCCATAGGGACATAGTTCTATTACCTTTCAAAATGCATGTCGTATATATTACATATATGAATATTTATTTGGAATATTATTTATATGAACTGGTTGATAAGGGAAGATTCTTGGTTTGGCTTGAGGGAAGTGGAACTTTGTAAACACACAGACAACCACATGGTGCAAAATATAGAGAAGTGTATTACATGATATTTACAAAAAATATTTTTTGTTGATACGAGTGCTTGAAATATTGAACTCCATGAATTTCCTGCAAGTGTTTTTTCCTCATTCAGGAAAACAGTTCAACCCCTTGGTGGCAGTAAGATGGATGGTGGAAAGGGATGAAGTTCAGTCTGGAGTGAGAATGGAAACCTGGTTGTGATTGTAAGCTTGAACACCTCCTACCACACTAGAAGGACTGGTGGGGGTTTGACAGATTTCCTGGTTTGGTCTAAGGTTGGTCTGGGGTCAGCTGTGGCCCATCAGGGTCAGGATTAGGATTAGGATCAGTATCAGGGTTAGGGCAGGAATGAGGAACCTGGTCAGTTCCCACTTTCAAAACGTGCGATCAGCTGAAAGTTTCTTTCCCACAAACATATTTGCGACAGCGACAGATAGCATCTCCAACGTAGCCCGGTGAGCAGCAGCTGCTTAATGAGACACTTATGTACTACTATGAGCCATGTGATAATGAAATCACGCAATTTTTTACTGTAATTTTTTAATTACAGTAAAAAAAATTTACTGTAATTTTTTACTGTAAAACTTACAGTAAAAAAACTGTAGTTTTTATTACAGTTTTATAAGATGTACCATTTTGGGTCAACAAGGCTAAATGTATCAGTTTTTACTTTTAATTCTCACTGCGCTAAAACAAAGAAAAAAAGCATAAAAATTAAATGCTGTTATTAATTTTCAATTTGGTCAAGGCTAACACACCCATTTCTAAAGTATTCCACTTTAGAGTTTATTTTTTGGAAAATAAGGTAAATGTTTTTTTATTCTATAAAACGATCTGGCTTTTTTGGACAAAACAGGCATAAAACATAGAAAAGATTTAGATTTATAAAATATGAAAAACTTTACATCAACGGATAGGTCTAAAGCTGTTGAAAAAATTGAATGCAGGGAAAGTGAAAAAAATATATAAATGTAGATTTTTTATTACAGTTTGAATAGATGGACCATTTTGTGTCACAAAGGATAAAATGTCAGTTTTTATTTTGAACTTTCATTGCTCCAAAAATAATAATACATAAAAATTAATCTTATTAACTTTCAACCTAGTCAAGGCCAAAAACACCCATATTTTACCCATTTAATATTTTAGTGTCTAAAATATTCTACTTTAGACGTTTTTTTGTGGGGGAGAAATGTGGGGTTTTCTTTAAAAAAATAAAAATAAAAAAATTAAAAAATCAGGCTATTTTGGACAAAATAAGCTAAAAAACCTATTTTATTTTATTTTGCAAACTATGAAAAACTATATCTTTGGATAGGTCTGAAGCTGTTGAAAAGATTTAATGCAGTTATAGTGTTAAATCAATTTTAAGGTTCCCCAAGTTAATCAAGGTGTTTTTAGGTATATTTTAAATATCAGAATTAGGCATGTAATGAAATCATTTTTTATTAAAGTAGAAGGAAGCTACCAGTATAAGATTGTAATCATTCCAGAGTCACAGCCCTGGTGCGTGCAACACTTTCACACAACGTTCATTTTTGAACATGCTGAATTGTGTGTAAAATATTGTGCTGCAGGTTTTTTGTGCAAGCACAACATTTATCCTGATCTCACAGCGTAATGGAATACTGAAATTTCCCACAAATAACATTTGATCACATTTTAAAACACATCTGTAAAACCTACAATTACACCTTTATCAAACTTTCAAGGAAAATATAACGCTGTGCACAACAGTGAAGTTAAGAAATTTTATTTTCAGTCATTTCAGTTGAAAACTTTCGTAAAAATTAGACAAGACCTTCTGACACTGAAAGCCAGGGGGCGCCCTCTGCATTATTTGAGAAGAGCTAAATAATGAGCTGTACTTCTAAGTCCAACTCTCAGAAAGTGTTTAAAAAGTGTCTTGTTTAATGTTGATCTAGAATTGATCAGAACCACTTAAAAGAAAGACATTGAATTCTCAAAGTAATACATGATTAGGATCCTGTGTCCAATACAGAGCTAACAGATTACATCATCACCCTAACTGTAACAAGAAAAGGGCTTCAAGAAGTTGAAGGTATTCACCGCTGACAGCCGACAGATCCGTCACTTCACCTGTTGACTTTGTCTATCCAGACACTTGGGAGAACTAAATAAGAAGGAAATCAAAATATCTTATCAGGATGTTTGAGAATGGAGAACATAGAGTTTTAGTTGCATCCCTAGGATGCAACTAAAACAAACACTTTCAGCATAAAGTGTTTGAAAATAGGACAGGAAATCAGAAGAAACTAAGTGGTCACAGTCTCACAAATTGATTTACAGACGTTTAAATCAACACAGCAGTGGGGGAAAAGTTTTTAGCTCTGTGTAGAGAACCATCAGTGGTTTTCAATATGCTAGGTCAGACTTATTTTTGCTATCACGGATATGTAGTCTTTATAACTACACAAAGTTAATTTTTCAAAAACATTGAATAAAAAAAGTGTATTACCATCATTTTGGCTTGTCAAGTTGTTTGTCTTCCTGAAGGATACCTCTTCTTGGCTTACCATCTTCCTCTGAACAAACAAAAAAAGCAACAAAAAATGTTTCACATCTACTTTCAGTGAACATTTCAAGTGTTTTCTTTTTTTTGAAGACGTGTGCATAAGACTGACATGACGCTGTCATAAACATGACATAACACCAGTTATAAACATGAAGGAGTCTTTATGACTGTTTGTGATTGTTGTCATGAATTGTCATTCAGTAAATAATGACACTTTTACTGTAGCGTTGCTTTAAAAGTTGTATTAAAACTCCATTAAAAGTGCCAACTTTGTACTAAAGTGTCATTATTTACCAAAAAATCCAAAGTTAGCATGTTTAATGAAACTTTTAAAGCAACTTTGCATTAAAAGTGTTATTATTCACCGAATGACACTTTATAACAACAGTCAAATTTTCATGAAGACTCCTTCATGTTCATAACACGTGTCACATGTCATGTTTATGACAGTGTCATGTCAGTCTTTTGCAGACCACTTCAAATAAAGTGTTACCTTTTCTTTTTTCTACTTGATCATTGTTTTCCTGAAACCTACCTCATTCTACAGGTCATGTCTCAGAAGTGGCGTCATTAACAGGTCTGTGACAAAGGGCCCACAATTCTACAGGAGTTGTCCAAAGGACACAGTTCATGCTAAATTGATGTACCATACCACAGCACTTTATTTCTAAAGCACTTTGAATATATAGCACCTGATAAAAATGCTGTAAATGTAGAACAAAAAGATGGAGAAAAGTTTTAGATTTGATCCTTTTAACTTAATCTGAGATATCCGCCTAAGTACAAGTAGACCACCAGCAAAGCACAAAGGCAAAACTGAGAAGACTGGCAATGCTTACCACTGGGGTTTGCCTCGATATCTTCAAGGAGATTTGCTGTAGAGTCGGCTGTGCCCAATCTGAACACAAGCTTAGTTAAAAAACAAACAAACAAAAAAACGTAACAAAAACAAGGAAACAAATGAAAACAAAACTAACATCTAACTGAAACTATTATTAGGCCAATAAAATGATTGAAAACTCGCAGCCTGCGCTGGTCACCTGTCTTCGCCTGGTATCTGTTGCAGATGTCGGAGGTTTTATTTTCCCTACAGCGTCTCTTCGTCTCGCTCTGCCTCACACTGAGCTGTTTCCTCCTCATTTATCCGATCACCTGCATGCAATGCGTTTGGGTCATTATGACATTTCCCTTTCACTAATGTCAATTTGGTAGCATAACTTAGTTTTACTATGCTGTGATAATAAGTTGGAATATGCTGACAGCATACTACTTAATGTTAGAACAGCACCACAACAGCGGGTAACCACGGCAACCAGCAAGTCTAAGGCTGGCTCTCTCCGCAAACAAACAAATATTGCTGTATTTTCAGTACTATGATCTTATTATTTTTTTTAATATTTTATCTTTTTTATCTTAAACACAAATAACATTCCATCTACATCTGCAGACTAGACTAAACGACGGCGTAAAACCAGGC
>NW_006800267.1:352379-389833 GCF_000485575.1 Poecilia formosa
CATTGATCTTAAAGATTTTGATCTTTTGGGAAGAACAGACTTATGTGTTCACTGGCGTAATTAAGAAAATCAAACAGCCTGCTAACATGGCGGCACACTAGATATTACCCTCGTTGCATCACGTCCTGTAAAAGAGTCGTCCAGCTAGCTCATCACAGGGCTAAGTTTAAAAACATTTTGAAACATGTCTGCTTTCAATCAGCATTTTATTTCTAAAAAAATAATTAAGTGAATGATGCAACATAAACTTTACTGATAATTTAAGCATTGCTCCCACATCATGTCAGTGACACTTTAATAAATCTATGTTTCTCTCAGATTCCCACCATAGAATAAAACCACCAACTTTATATAATGACCATGTGATGTCACAGGAAGGATATAAATGGGTGAGAGTCTTTCTTTTAGACTTTCTCCTCTTCGTCCTTTCAGAAAATGTTCTGGCAATTTCAAAGAGCTTCTTTCTTGTTGCTGAAGTTGTAAAAGGTAGATATCATAAACACAAACAAATGCTTCCACGGCAAACACAGTTGTTCAACAGTCGTAAGTCAAACTTACATTTACCCATGTGCTTGAGTTTGTCTCTGAATAGTGCGTCATCTGAGGGAGGGTCCTGCGAATCTGCCAAGTACCTCTCCCCTGCACACAAAGGACCCATACTGCAATGTGAAACTACAAACATACATGTGAAATAGTTCACATTTGTTCACAGTAGGATGTTTGTACAAAACTTTGTATTAGTGGTAATACATGAGAATTTATAGAACCAGGAATGAACAACTTTGGTTCGTTCCTGTTCAAGTACACAAGTCATCTGTGCACTGACTGACCGCTACCTGTGGAAGTGTCCAGGCTTGATAAATGGCTGGACTTTGATCCATACTTCAACCCATCTAAAATAAAGAGAGACAGAGATGAGACAATTAATGTACTGAATACCCTCATATGATATTTCAATATATATTGATTCAACTTCCAAATAAAGTTGAACAGACATTTAAGGAAGATTTTCTCGATCGTAAACAGTAAGTGATACCTCTCTCTAAGGCAATGAGGAACTCATGGTTACGCTTCAGCTCTTTCAAAAACTCCTCATTCTGCAGAAACAGGGCTATGCGCTCGTCTTCCAAATACTGCATAAGTGTGTTCTCTTGTAATCCCGTTATCATATTAGGACCCTCAGCAGTCAAAGTAGCTCCAAACACAGAAACAGCCTGAGCCGTCCTTTGACTTGTTGAGGACACAGACACTGCGGAGGTCGAGGAGGGCTGAGATGGACTGCTTTGCGAGTACTGCTGAAATAAAGACAAGTTCATCAGGTATAATGTGTCAGCAATACCAGTTCAGTTTGAAGGACAGAGCAATCTTAGCAACGTTTCCCAAAAAGAAAAGAGTTCAGTGAGACTAAAAGGTAACACTTTATTTGACGAGGTGACTGGCACAACACTGTCATAAACATCATATAACATAAGAGTCTTTATGAACATGAATGAGTCTTCATGAGTGTTTGACTGTTGTCATGAAGTGTCATTCAGTAAATAATGACACTTTTAATGCAAAGTTGACACTTTTATTGGCCTTTCAATGCAAGTTTTAATAGAATCAAGATGATAGGTATTTTCTCAACCTACATAAAAGAACCACAGACAACATATATCAATTTTCAACCAGGCTTGTGCAAAAGGAGAAAACACAGTAAACCTCACTTAGCATTTTTACCGAAAAATGCTAAGTTGACACTTTTAATAGACATTTAATGCAACTTTTAGTGCAACTTTACATTAAAAGTCATTATTGACCGAATGACACTTCATGCCAGCAGTCGTAAACATTTCAGACTCCTTCATAACAGGTGTCATCAGGGGTGAAAGTAGTTTTAAATTCTTGAGGGTACTAGGTATTGAATTGATACAAAATAAAGCTGTATTTCCTCCCTCAGCCCACTGGCTGCAATGTTGACACCTTGAGATGCCATGAGACCTAAACTCTGAACATCTTGGCATGGAGTGGATACCAGTTTTCCATGTCTGGCATATAACCATTCATTTTAGCTTTTAAACTGGTTCTATTGAACCTGTGTCCAGACAGAGGGATAATCAGTAGCCCAGCATCATGACCTGTTTGTTCTGAAGATCCTGCAGCTTCACCTTCCCAACATGGCTCCTCCTCACCCTGACAGGAGGAACCACAGAGCTCTGTTAGGTTAAAGCTCATCTTCTGAAGTTGGGATGTTTTTCCTCCAACAGGTTCCAGAGGAATCACCTCAAACCAGATGTTGGATTGGATTTTATTTCACTGTCATTTGTGAATGTTAGAGCCTCATTTTCAACAGTGGAGCTATAAAGGTTGAAAAAGATTATCATTAAGTCTCATCAACATCAATATTTCCACTAAATAAGAGGCAAAAAAAATGTTTGACAGAGCTCAGACTCTGAGCTCAAAGCAAGATGCCAGAGAGCAATAAAACTTTTTTTTTTAAATTAGACAATTTAATTTCACATAATTATCGCGGTAGAAGCCATTTGTTTGTTAAATACTTAATGAAACATATTTACTGTGTTTGATGTTTGTTGTAAATGACTATACTCACAAAGAACGAGGTAATTAGTCCAAGTTTGTCGTTTATTGAACGTTCAGAAACTACAGCGGCTGTGATGAGCCACAGCAAAGGTAAACAAAGGTAAAACAACCTGAACAGGTGATCAACTCTAAACCACTGGGACCTTTTTACTCTCTGTCTCTTTGTCATTCAAGCACACCCATTGCCACGGCAACTGCCTGCGTTCCACAAGCCAAGCACAGGTTACATTAAAAACATTCAGTCCGTTACAATATCAGGTTTTCAGGCTTGATATTTATTTTGCGATCATTAATAAGTGCTTCCTGAACACAGCGGTGGTTGATTAGTTAATTTTAAACTCCTGCTCTGCTCGTTATTTTGGTAATGGAATGCACAGAATTGCGAAACACCTTGTTGAAGCAATAATTACTGAGATTATTATTTTTGTTGGGTCATTCATTTGAACACTTTTTTTGATTTTGTTATTGTTGTTCTTTAATAAAGTTACGAATGTTTTGATAAGGAGTCAGAGGAGGACCTGCTGGTCTCAGCGTCCTAACGGTGTTCAGTTTGTCACCTAATGCCGAGATCGACTCAAAACCTTCTGCGATCGACGTGTTGCAGCCCTGCTATAGTAAAGCACGAACAGTTCAGAAACAATATGAAATGGGAAAAAAGCTATTTATTAACTGAATATGACATGTTTTAGATTGTTCTTGAAAAACTAATCAGTCACGGCTGATTAGTGGGTGAACTCACGGCTGCACAGTGAACCCAATGATTTTTGTTTTTTACAGCAGACAGCCGCTCCTCTCTCTTGCAGGTACTGCGTAGCCCCACTAAATCTTTTAGGGGTATGCAGTACCCTACCGTACCCCCCTACTATCACCCCTGGGTGCTATATGGTGTTAATGACAGTGTTGTTTCAGTCTTATACACACCCCGTCAAATACACTGTTACCGACTAAAATTAAAACCATTATTTTGAGAAATGTTTACTACCATGTGTATTGATTTTAGGTCACCCAGGACACATGAAAATAGTACAATTTTAGAGAAACTTCTAAATCCACTCTTCAATGGATGTATTGTAGCTACTAAGCTACAATACATTTACAACTACATCAGCAATATAACTACATTGGTTCAAAGCGCAGTAAGACTTTAAAGAGGACATATCATGCAAAATTCACTTTTTAAATAAATTTCTTTGTGTACTTTGAGTGTCTAGTAGTGCAGAAAATGTAATTTATTCTCTCCCTATGCTGTGTAGATATCTTTATATTCTTTTTGGGTTATATCTTTCAGTCTTTTCAATTTTCTCCATTCGTCATAACGTTTTTCATTTGCTAAACAAGGTCATGACTTCTGGCTAATCACTTTTGGGAATCTGCCCATTTTTTTCTCGTCCAAGAAGTTTTACTTTATATAGACTATAAGTAAGTCATTCACATGTGAAAATGAAGGACTTAAAAGCATGATATATCCACTTTAAAGTAAAGTCATTAAAATGTAGCTAAAAATGTTCATTTAATGTGTATTTCAGGAGAAAAAATGCGTACAAGCAAAAAAGGTAAAAATGCCCAAAACAAAAGAACAGAAAACATTATACATCACTTTTGCAAAACATTTTTTCATACATCAAAAGTTTTAATTGTTTTTAAGTAATTTCTGAACAAAATAATAAAGTACCTCCACACTGTTTAATTGTCGAGGCCAAATCCTCAAAAAGTCCTCTGGAAGGTTTCCGAGCAGCGGGGGGTTCCAGTTCCTGTAGATTCGAACTTGCTGGTCGTCTGCTGGCACATGGGTCTCCGATCTAAGATAGCCCACCAACAAATCATTAGCATACATCATCGGCTCATCCTCTTATATGTTGCAATTAAAACTTGACAAAGTTCAGGTTGTGAATTGCAAAGTAAATGTCTTCGAGGCTGCCAGACTCGCTGATAATAATCTTTTAAGGAGGATTTCATAAATCACTCTGAACTTTTGGGGGTGGTTTTTGGATAAAGACTTCTTTACTTTCTATTCCTGAGCCTCGCTGAGCTTATGGACTGCTTGCTTTGCAGCAGGTTGCCATGACTGTCTCAACCAAAAAAAAAAAAATTTAAAATTCAATGCTAAATGAGCAGAAGTGTTAAAATGATGTAATTCCATTTCTTAAGAATCAACTCCGGCAGGACAACAGTACCCCAGCAATTTAGCTTGGTGGTCAAGGGGAAAGAATAGTTATCTTCAACAGCTGGAGAAAGTGTGGAGCTTTAACCTTTCCAATTTGCTTTAAATGGTCTCTAAACCTTTTTTGTAACTGGAGGTCATCTGTACATGTGTCACTTCATGATGCTAGACTCTTTCAGTTCATCCCTGCACCGTTTACCCTGCACAACCTCTGAGCCCAGACACATTCATGTACAGACAAAGGCAACATACCCAAAATTTACATCCACACCATTTCTCCAGTGTCGTTCATAATAAAAACACCAACAGAACTTAGAACAAATTAGTATTTGTATACTAGATAGTGGCTTATTCTGAATTCTGCTGAAGGAATCTTTGAACTAAAGATTCCCCAAGGTTGTCATTGACAAACCGATGCTCACTGCCAGGCAGCATAGTGACAATAAATTCATTCATTCATTCATGCAAAGTGCCAAAATCACTTCCCACTGATGTAGACGCATGACGACAGAGAGCCATCTGTTTGCCGAACTCAACAGCAGGTCCTGATCAAACTATCTGAAGTTATTAATGAAAGTTTAAAGGTCAAGAGGTCAACCAAACTTCTCCCTTTTAATCCAAATCTAACAAAATTGGTGTCAATGTTTGTGTTAGGATTGTGCTGGTATGTGCAGTAATATACTAATAAAAAAAAGTTTCCAGAGGTCATCAGAGATCAACCACAGCTGCTCACAGTTACAAACTAACACATTTGGTGCCAATCAGTTCAGCTACATTTGTGCTGGTTTGTCAAGCAATAATTGTCGTTTGCGCTGGTTTTGCTTTGAATGACCTCTGGAAACTATTTTAGTAATGTCTTTAAAATTATAGCAGCACAAACAAAAATTATTACTTCACAACATTTGACACCAATTTTGTTAGATTCAAGAAGGTGGGGGGTCTTTGAATTTCTAGTTATTTGTTTTATAGTCTGTAAGGTTTCCAGATTTCTTTTTTACAAATCTATTGAAATACAAGTAGTAAATAAAAAAGAAAGTACAAAAAATATAATTTTCTCAGTGAATTTTGTTTTTTTATTTGGCCTTCTTCCACATCAGTGCAAATATGTTTTTGTATATGGAGCCCCTGTGTTTTGTAGAACAGATATTGATCCCAGTTTTAAAGTGTATTCTACAAAGGTGCAGAAGCAGTCTCAAGTTCTTACTGTGGAGGAGACACTTTGTGTGTCTCTGGGTGCTTCCAGTCAGAGTACATGTTGGATTTTGGTGGAGAGTAAACTGGAGGTGGTTCTTCATCTGAGCTGTCGGGTTCCTGGGTCTGCTCCAGAATCTGAAAAACAAGTACAAGGCCAACTTTCTAATCTTAAAAATGTATTTTTATCAAACAAATAAACAATGCAATTAAGGACACTGCTTTTATTTCCACTTTTCTGCGATCTACTTCTGTTCATCCCTTTAGCAGCACATACACAAATATGATTATAGTATGGTATGGGTATGATTGACAGTGCTAAGGTATTTTTCCTGTTTCTAGATGTTTTGACTGGGAGCGATGCGATTTTATTTTATTTTATTTTTTACAGATTATCTGTCATACAATACCATCACAACATGGTGAAAGTTTTAACATTAAAAAAACATTTCTGTAAAAGCTGCATGCTGGAGCTATGATGCTGTTCAAATGAATCCAAACCATTCATGAAATCATAAATAAGAACCTGTAACTGCCCATAAACGTCTGAGGTCTGATATATTACCAATAACACATCAAGGCATTCCTTACAAACCTTTAGCATATGCAGATGATGTCATTTTATTCATTTCAAAACCAAAGACCTCATTCGTCCCTTTACTCCAGCTGATAAATTAATTTGGTGCCTTCGCAGGACATCAGATAAACTAAAATTCTGCCGCCGTCGGAGGGTGTAGATCTGAACTACCAGTGAGAAACTCCATTTAGATCAACATTATATAAATCTGAGTGTCTTGGCAATGCAGTCACACGCAAACTATCACAACTTTTAAAGCAAAACTGGGACAAGAAAGTTATTCCAGTTATCCCAGCATAACATATATTTGCCTTCGTGTTGGTTGGATTAGGGAGATTTAGACCTCAGAAAACATTTTACTGACCTCTGCCGGGATGCTGTCATCTGAGTCCGAGGTATCATCTGAGTGATGTCCTTCAATGCTCATTTGAAGTAGCTGGTCGATAGTGGCGTCCACAGCTCCTTTGTTGGAACGCAGAACACACTCAATCACCTCGTAGTCCATGGAGGGAAACATGGTCTTGAAGTCTTCCATGGCCTGATTGAACTCCAGGTGCCTGACTGGCCGGTTCGGCCTGCTGTTGTTGAGCTGCCCACTAGTAGTGCCGCCACCATCTCTACCTCCACTGCTTTCAGAGCCTTTGTTGCTGTTGCTCCGCCTGAACAGGCTGGTCATCCTTTGAGATTGGCTGTCTCAGGCGCTGCTAACCCAATCGGAATCAGAATAGACTATTGATCCCCAAAGGAAAGTTGCTTAAAAATTTTTTTTTAATTTAATTAGGATTTAAAAGATCAAATTTACAAGAAAAAAAGAAAATCGATTAGTTGCATTTAATCTTCCATGATTTTCCAGCATTCCTCATCAGTTTCCACTAAAAGACTGTGACGATCATTTCGCTCTTTGAAAAAAATTAAATGTTCATCTTAGTACTTGTAAAGAGGTTGTTGGTGCGGTCAGCTCACACGAGTTGTGCTGCAGATTTCAAGGACTGGGAGAGAAGAGAGTCATCACCTAAAGAGACAACAGACAGATAAATGATGCTCATTACAAAGACACTTCACAAAGGTCAAATGCATACTACTCTACTCTTACCTTTATAAAAATACATACTCATACTTTTGGTATGCTGAAGCCAGCACATAAATAATATTCATTGGATAACAGACTGATCACTCTGATATTGAATAAAAAAAATTAAAAAAAATTAAATGACTGTCAGAGCACTCCAACAGCTGTTGCTCGGATAAACATTTTTGCAGCCCCTTGGAAGTTACAGAAAACCAGAAACTGCACTGTATTTTACTGAAAATGTATACGATGAAAATTGTTTTACAAGTTGAAGTCTAAAATGTGCAGCATTTTAATTTGCAATCAGACTTTCTCTGATTCCCACAAAAGGTTTTATTCTTAATTTCCTGCCAGGAAACATTACTTCTGTGAAGGTTCATTTCATTCTGGTCCTTGATGCTAACATGGTGACACTTAGTTTTTGTTTATCCCTTTTATTTTTATTTATTTATTTATCGACGATCTAAAGGCTTCTTTATTCCCTCTTTTCCTTAATGACATTGTTTTATAAGCTTGGGATATCCGCTCCTGTCCAGATTAAATTCGGTGTGTTTTTACTTAAATGTTATTTAAAAAATTGGGAAAATTCATGTTAATGGTAAGTGGCTCGAGGTTTCAAACTTTTATTCATAAAACGAAACACTGGAAGATGATGTTCCAACAAGACAAACCGTGAAATATCCGACGTCAATCACTGCACACAACATTAGCCAGCGCTGCCAGCAGCCTTTCAACAGTCAAGGCTTTACAACACCTTAGCTCTAGTAGCTAACCTGTGTCTGTGGGTCCGATCCGTCGGTACTAACATGTTGCATAGCGAGGCAGAAGCTGTTGGCATAATCATAAATGGCAATGAAAATGACTTCTCGTGGTTTTATGTTTTTAAAAGCAACAAATCACCGCGGTCAAATAAATATTCCCTCCCATCACAATGCTAGCGATCGTGGAAGTTATTTGGATTACTCACTGATTATTGAGCCCAGACTTACGTTTCCACGCGACGTACGGAAGAGCCTCAGTGGGTCTGGTTGTGATGTCAAATAATAAATCCTTTAATTCCAACACCACTGTAAGGTCTATAGCATGAACCCTTTCAGGTGTTATGGCAGTTCTATTTTTCTTCTTCTCCTTCTTTTTCTTTCTTTCTTTCTTTCTTTCTTTCTTTCTTTCTTTCTTCTTCTTCTTCTGCCCTATTATGGCGGATCACAAACAACTTCAAGGTGCATACCGCCACCTACTGCACGTGAGTGTTCTATACTCTGTATTAAACTTTTTATTTTGTCGTATGAAGACAAATAAATAGTGCTTTCCTTAATGTGTAAATATAATCTTCACTTCCCAATACTCCTTAAGACGTCATTCCTGTCCTGTTCTTCTGTTTTTCTCAATCGTTCCATTTCAGGCTCATAACTTTCACAATCCATCAATAAATGTTCTACATTTTCTTTCCCTCCACATCATTAACATTTATCATTATTTTTTCCTCTCAGTTAAACATAAAGTGCCATTTAGATTAGAAGTATGGCCTACCCTTAATATCATGATTATTTCTTCTCTTCTGTTTCAATATTTTCAACACTGACTTTTGTATTTGATGACAATTTATCTTCATTCCACCCTTTGTTGCCATATTTCTGCTTCTCAACTCCTTATCACTGATTCTGATTAACAATATTCTATATTCTTTTTTGCATCCTTAATAGTTTTCACTGCTCTTTTCCTTTTACATTCAATATGGTTTTCAGTTGTCAATGCATAATATTTTAAATGTCTTGTTTGGTTCTTTAAGTGCTCTAGTACGTTAGTCATTCCACCAAGGAAGACCTTTTTTTCTCACCTTTTACTTCTTTACAACATTTAAAATATGTTCTGCTACCTGATTCCTTATATGTTGCATTTTAACGTGGCTGGTTTTCTCAGTTTATTTGAAAATTTTCTTTCAAATGTCTTTTTAATGAAGACATTGGTGCAAATTCAAGATGGGAGACTCTCTGAATCCTCACCTGTCTGGAGAGGTTTGCTCATCTCCACCTCATCCAGTCACAGATCAAGAATCCCTTCATGAGGCTCTTCATCCATGGATCCAACTGCTTCCCAGCCATGCTCCTACCCAAATCCACCCAGTCTACACCCTCCCTCCTTTGTCCTCCACTGCTAGTTTATGGGCAGTGGGGTAATAAGACCTTAATCCTCGCCACAAGCGCTGTATTCAAGCTGATGGCGATTCCCCGTTTTCTGCCGGGCACCTAAGAAACCTACTTTTATTTGACTTTCAGGTCAAATAAAACTCTCCAATTGCTGCTTTTCTCTGTGCAAGTCTCTCCAGATTGAATTGATTATCAGCCATATATTGATAAATATGGTACAGAATATAGTAACATTTTTAGCAGATTCTAACCCACAAACAAATCCACAGATTGCAGACAACCACACAAAACTAAACTGAGGTAATGGAAATAACATTTGCACAAGGTAGAAAAAAAGATACCACAAATAGTCATTGGAGACAACCCTGACAAAATATATTATGCACAAATATGAAAAAAGAAATAAAATACAATTAAAATATATGTATATAAAAAAGGGGAAAGAATGGACGAGGGAAGTGTTACTTGGAGACAATAGTCAAAGATTTCTCATAAATAGGAAAAGGTGCCAGGCTTTATAGAATCCATTTTCAGAACTTCAGAAAGTAAATTATGTCTTTTCTAAGTCCATACAAAATATAATATCCTTTATCCAGTGTGAATGTGAAGGTGAGCTGGGTCTTTCCACCTTAATAAGACGGCACTCTGGGCAATTGATGATGGAAATGAGCATTCGCTGTTTGACATGTGGCAAGTCCAGCTGTGGGGCGACTCCGGAGACAACGGAGAAGTTTGACTGAAGCTCACAGTGTAAAACTTCAGACAGTGCAGAAGACTGATTTCCAAAAATTAACTAGACAAGGGCTGGATGAAAACATAAGGATTCATTTTTACCAGTTAGCTTCGTTAAAGAACCATCTTGAAATCTTTTTGTCTGTTTTAACAGTCATTAATTATCGTACTCACTGGAAAGTGGTCGCTACCTAATGTAGACTCCCAGTTGACATCCCATTTGTATCAACTTACAAGACGATCATATATTAATGTAACACCAACACATGAAACTGTACCTTTATGTACATTTACTCTTGTACCTTGTCCCCTGTTAAGGCAAACTAATGACTAATCCATCCTTTCTTCAGATATAATACCATTGTGGTCTGTCTTCCTACTTACCCAAAGACCATCATGGGCGTCTCGCCGTCGAGAGTCAAGGCCCCGGTCCTAATACTTGAACTTTCACCCTTGTTCTGCCCTTTCGTCCTTCACATGCTGAAGGATTTGAGTGCAGCGAGTCCCAATTCTTCACATCAGTCTTTCACTCTGCCCCTTTTGGGTCCCATTTCAAACACTTCGCACTCAAAGCCTTCAACCTGAACGAGGATTTGAAGGACACATGAGCAGAACAAGGGTGAAGTGAGAGTATTGGGACCGGGCTTTCTGCACTTCTGCTAGCATGCAACTATACATCAGTCCAAGGGCCAGACAATTTTTTGGTCCATTTCAGAGTGGCAAAGCCTAACCACATTTTTTGAAAGCATACATGTCTAGCTAATATTTTGGTATGATGGTCCTTCTAAAGTGGCAGCTGAGTCAGTTACCGGTTCATAAAGTTAACAACCCCCATGGACAAATTCTAAAAAAAAAAAACTCCCTCCCCCCCAGAAAGGCAGGAATGAAGTTTGGTTCTTTTCTCATGCTGAGGCTGAGGGGCTGGGCTGGAAAGTATTTTTTCTCTAAGGATAAATTCTGCCTAAAAAGTGTGAAAAGCACACTTCAGCATTCTTCTGTTTCTGATTTAATATTTCAGCCTTCTGTTATGCTGGAACCCTTTTTCTTCCATTTCAGCCTTCAATTTTTTTTGCTACCATGTATGACTTAACCTTTTGTCTATTAATTCAGCCTTCATTCCCCCCCCACTATTTCAGCCTTGAGCTTCTTTTCTATGACATTTTTTTTTCTTTTAGCCTTCAGCTTTATTCTACCGTTTCTGATTTTAGACAGGAAGTATCTCTTGTAGCTGTCTAGATCATTTCTTAAAAATTATGACTTTATGACTAAAGTCTTAAAACCACAAATACCTGTTTAAACTCTATTATGCATGCGTCTTAGTGAAGTGAGTTTCTGAAATAAATGAACTTTCATCAACATTATTTAATATGACTATTTCTAAGCAGAGTTTAAGTGAGTCTTAACGGGTAACGGCAGACTTTCAAAAATAATCCCATTACATTGCTGGCAAAATGCCCCGTCAGTAAACCACTTACTACTGCAGCACCAATATGAAAACACATTCCAATAATCCCACCACCATTAAAAAAAAGATAAAGTACCTTAAACACTTCATATCTTTATTTTTCCCTTTTAGAACTGTACAATTAAATATGTACATGTTATCTAAATGCTTTCATGTATAGCTGTTTGACACCCACTTAAATGATCAAATCGAAGCTTGTGTAGTTGTGAAATCCACTCTTTGAAAATGGTGAATGAGGGAAGGGCAGAACGACTCAAACCCACCTGCGCCCACCACACAAACAAATTTAAATTTCCAGTGTCACAGAAAACTAATTACAAATCTTATTTACAGAGAAATGGACAAAACTCAATTTAAATTCTTAAGGGCTATTGAATCAATTACTCAACTGGTAATTTCAGACATTGTGGGACAAAAACACAAGCAACTGAGAAATGTTCTGACTGAATGGAGAAGTTTCTCAACAGGGTGTGCATGTCTAACCTGATCCAATGACTGGGATTTCCGTCTCCTTAAATTTTACTTGGGCAAGCTTAAGGTTATGAATTGGCATAAAAAACAAACAAAAAAACCCAGTAAAATATGAGAATTGTAGCAGAACAATTAGCTCTAACATGTCAATTGGAAAAACAAGTCCATGACCAAACCCATTCTGCCTCTTAAGTAAAAACAAAACTTCCTTACAGGCAGAAAATCAGTTTCAATTCTTTTAACGTGATTGTATTCAAAACAAAGCACATTGACACCATGTATACTAAATAATTTACTACTGTAAGTGCTTATCTGAGAAAAATTATTTTTCACTGGGAAGAATGTGTTGATTGTTTTGTTAAAGTGACAGAGCAGTTGTTCTTACTGGCTTAAATAATACAGCAATTACATTTTCCTTTTTAGTTTGACGTTCTTCAGTTGGATAAGTTCAAGCACGTCAGTATCTGTCACAGAAGCTGGATCCATGCCACCATCCAAATTGGGAGTTTTGCTCCTCTGCAAACTGAAATAATATTTCAGCGAGTCCTACTAAACCCTCCTCTTTGGAACTTTATGCTGCATTTATCGCACCACTACTCAGCTGCCTAAACTGCCTTTTTGATTTTGTAAGCAATCAAGAGCAGGTTAATTCTGCAGTAACAGACTTAATGCCACATCACCAGCTGGAATGATACAACAGGAACAATTCTGTGAAATATGGCTTCTTCAGAATATCAAACATGGATATGGTAACCGACTACGCTTCCCGTCTTTGTTGTGTTTGTTTCAACAACGTTTCAACTGGTGTCACAACATACATCTAAATCTAACATTTGTATAAGTTCACATAATGTCCCAACAACCTGATTTTTATGGTACAACATTAATTTTGGGTGACAGTTGAGTATCAGACCTGAATGTATAACGCCACGGCCAGCAAAACTGCATCTAGCCTGGTCTGATATTCATATTCATATAAGAGAACTCAGTTTGGAAATGATTGTTCACTACATCACTGACTACAGGAGTTCTTGGATGGTTTGACATCATTACCACAAACTGATTTTAGTGAAATGTTATGGCAGCTCCAAATTACATAGCATTAAAAAAAACATTGATTCCATGTAGTGTTTCTCTCATGTACCATGTGTTCTTCAATCCCAGACTGTTCCATAAAACTCAAGGATTTGTGGAACACAACAAACNTTCCACAAGCCAAGCACAGGTTACATTAAAAACATTCAGTCCGTTACAATATCAGGTTTTCAGGCTTGATATTTATTTTGCGATCATTAATAAGTGCTTCCTGAACACAGCGGTGGTTGATTAGTTAATTTTAAACTCCTGCTCTGCTCGTTATTTTGGTAATGGAATGCACAGAATTGCGAAACACCTTGTTGAAGCAATAATTACTGAGATTATTATTTTTGTTGGGTCATTCATTTGAACACTTTTTTTGATTTTGTTATTGTTGTTCTTTAATAAAGTTACGAATGTTTTGATAAGGAGTCAGAGGAGGACCTGCTGGTCTCAGCGTCCTAACGGTGTTCAGTTTGTCACCTAATGCCGAGATCGACTCAAAACCTTCTGCGATCGACGTGTTGCAGCCCTGCTATAGTAAAGCACGAACAGTTCAGAAACAATATGAAATGGGAAAAAAGCTATTTATTAACTGAATATGACATGTTTTAGATTGTTCTTGAAAAACTAATCAGTCACGGCTGATTAGTGGGTGAACTCACGGCTGCACAGTGAACCCAATGATTTTGATTCTTTACAGCAGACAGCCGCTCCTCTCTCTTGCAGGTACTGCGTAGCCCCACTAAATCTTTTAGGGGTATGCAGTACCCTACCGTACCCCCCTACTATCACCCCTGGGTGCTATATGGTGTTAATGACAGTGTTGTTTCAGTCTTATACACACCCCGTCAAATACACTGTTACCGACTAAAATTAAAACCATTATTTTGAGAAATGTTTACTACCATGTGTATTGATTTTAGGTCACCCAGGACACATGAAAATAGTACAATTTTAGAGAAACTTCTAAATCCACTCTTCAATGGATGTATTGTAGCTACTAAGCTACAATACATTTACAACTACATCAGCAATATAACTACATTGGTTCAAAGCGCAGTAAGACTTTAAAGAGGACATATCATGCAAAATTCACTTTTTAAATAAATTTCTTTGTGTACTTTGAGTGTCTAGTAGTGCAGAAAATGTAATTTATTCTCTCCCTATGCTGTGTAGATATCTTTATATTCTTTTTGGGTTATATCTTTCAGTCTTTTCAATTTTCTCCATTCGTCATAACGTTTTTCATTTGCTAAACAAGGTCATGACTTCTGGCTAATCACTTTTGGGAATCTGCCCATTTTTTTCTCGTCCAAGAAGTTTTACTTTATATAGACTATAAGTAAGTCATTCACATGTGAAAATGAAGGACTTAAAAGCATGATATATCCACTTTAAAGTAAAGTCATTAAAATGTAGCTAAAAATGTTCATTTAATGTGTATTTCAGGAGAAAAAATGCGTACAAGCAAAAAAGGTAAAAATGCCCAAAACAAAAGAACAGAAAACATTATACATCACTTTTGCAAAACATTTTTTCATACATCAAAAGTTTTAATTGTTTTTAAGTAATTTCTGAACAAAATAATAAAGTACCTCCACACTGTTTAATTGTCGAGGCCAAATCCTCAAAAAGTCCTCTGGAAGGTTTCCGAGCAGCGGGGGGTTCCAGTTCCTGTAGATTCGAACTTGCTGGTCGTCTGCTGGCACATGGGTCTCCGATCTAAGATAGCCCACCAACAAATCATTAGCATACATCATCGGCTCATCCTCTTATATGTTGCAATTAAAACTTGACAAAGTTCAGGTTGTGAATTGCAAAGTAAATGTCTTCGAGGCTGCCAGACTCGCTGATAATAATCTTTTAAGGAGGATTTCATAAATCACTCTGAACTTTTGGGGGTGGTTTTTGGATAAAGACTTCTTTACTTTCTATTCCTGAGCCTCGCTGAGCTTATGGACTGCTTGCTTTGCAGCAGGTTGCCATGACTGTCTCAACCAAAAAAAAAAAAATTTAAAATTCAATGCTAAATGAGCAGAAGTGTTAAAATGATGTAATTCCATTTCTTAAGAATCAACTCCGGCAGGACAACAGTACCCCAGCAATTTAGCTTGGTGGTCAAGGGGAAAGAATAGTTATCTTCAACAGCTGGAGAAAGTGTGGAGCTTTAACCTTTCCAATTTGCTTTAAATGGTCTCTAAACCTTTTTTGTAACTGGAGGTCATCTGTACATGTGTCACTTCATGATGCTAGACTCTTTCAGTTCATCCCTGCACCGTTTACCCTGCACAACCTCTGAGCCCAGACACATTCATGTACAGACAAAGGCAACATACCCAAAATTTACATCCACACCATTTCTCCAGTGTCGTTCATAATAAAAACACCAACAGAACTTAGAACAAATTAGTATTTGTATACTAGATAGTGGCTTATTCTGAATTCTGCTGAAGGAATCTTTGAACTAAAGATTCCCCAAGGTTGTCATTGACAAACCGATGCTCACTGCCAGGCAGCATAGTGACAATAAATTCATTCATTCATTCATGCAAAGTGCCAAAATCACTTCCCACTGATGTAGACGCATGACGACAGAGAGCCATCTGTTTGCCGAACTCAACAGCAGGTCCTGATCAAACTATCTGAAGTTATTAATGAAAGTTTAAAGGTCAAGAGGTCAACCAAACTTCTCCCTTTTAATCCAAATCTAACAAAATTGGTGTCAATGTTTGTGTTAGGATTGTGCTGGTATGTGCAGTAATATACTAATAAAAAAAAGTTTCCAGAGGTCATCAGAGATCAACCACAGCTGCTCACAGTTACAAACTAACACATTTGGTGCCAATCAGTTCAGCTACATTTGTGCTGGTTTGTCAAGCAATAATTGTCGTTTGCGCTGGTTTTGCTTTGAATGACCTCTGGAAACTATTTTAGTAATGTCTTTAAAATTATAGCAGCACAAACAAAAATTATTACTTCACAACATTTGACACCAATTTTGTTAGATTCAAGAAGGTGGGGGGTCTTTGAATTTCTAGTTATTTGTTTTATAGTCTGTAAGGTTTCCAGATTTCTTTTTTACAAATCTATTGAAATACAAGTAGTAAATAAAAAAGAAAGTACAAAAAATATAATTTTCTCAGTGAATTTTGTTTTTTTATTTGGCCTTCTTCCACATCAGTGCAAATATGTTTTTGTATATGGAGCCCCTGTGTTTTGTAGAACAGATATTGATCCCAGTTTTAAAGTGTATTCTACAAAGGTGCAGAAGCAGTCTCAAGTTCTTACTGTGGAGGAGACACTTTGTGTGTCTCTGGGTGCTTCCAGTCAGAGTACATGTTGGATTTTGGTGGAGAGTAAACTGGAGGTGGTTCTTCATCTGAGCTGTCGGGTTCCTGGGTCTGCTCCAGAATCTGAAAAACAAGTACAAGGCCAACTTTCTAATCTTAAAAATGTATTTTTATCAAACAAATAAACAATGCAATTAAGGACACTGCTTTTATTTCCACTTTTCTGCGATCTACTTCTGTTCATCCCTTTAGCAGCACATACACAAATATGATTATAGTATGGTATGGGTATGATTGACAGTGCTAAGGTATTTTTCCTGTTTCTAGATGTTTTGACTGGGAGCGATGCGATTTTATTTTATTTTATTTTTTACAGATTATCTGTCATACAATACCATCACAACATGGTGAAAGTTTTAACATTAAAAAAACATTTCTGTAAAAGCTGCATGCTGGAGCTATGATGCTGTTCAAATGAATCCAAACCATTCATGAAATCATAAATAAGAACCTGTAACTGCCCATAAACGTCTGAGGTCTGATATATTACCAATAACACATCAAGGCATTCCTTACAAACCTTTAGCATATGCAGATGATGTCATTTTATTCATTTCAAAACCAAAGACCTCATTCGTCCCTTTACTCCAGCTGATAAATTAATTTGGTGCCTTCGCAGGACATCAGATAAACTAAAATTCTGCCGCCGTCGGAGGGTGTAGATCTGAACTACCAGTGAGAAACTCCATTTAGATCAACATTATATAAATCTGAGTGTCTTGGCAATGCAGTCACACGCAAACTATCACAACTTTTAAAGCAAAACTGGGACAAGAAAGTTATTCCAGTTATCCCAGCATAACATATATTTGCCTTCGTGTTGGTTGGATTAGGGAGATTTAGACCTCAGAAAACATTTTACTGACCTCTGCCGGGATGCTGTCATCTGAGTCCGAGGTATCATCTGAGTGATGTCCTTCAATGCTCATTTGAAGTAGCTGGTCGATAGTGGCGTCCACAGCTCCTTTGTTGGAACGCAGAACACACTCAATCACCTCGTAGTCCATGGAGGGAAACATGGTCTTGAAGTCTTCCATGGCCTGATTGAACTCCAGGTGCCTGACTGGCCGGTTCGGCCTGCTGTTGTTGAGCTGCCCACTAGTAGTGCCGCCACCATCTCTACCTCCACTGCTTTCAGAGCCTTTGTTGCTGTTGCTCCGCCTGAACAGGCTGGTCATCCTTTGAGATTGGCTGTCTCAGGCGCTGCTAACCCAATCGGAATCAGAATAGACTATTGATCCCCAAAGGAAAGTTGCTTAAAAATTTTTTTTTAATTTAATTAGGATTTAAAAGATCAAATTTACAAGAAAAAAAGAAAATCGATTAGTTGCATTTAATCTTCCATGATTTTCCAGCATTCCTCATCAGTTTCCACTAAAAGACTGTGACGATCATTTCGCTCTTTGAAAAAAATTAAATGTTCATCTTAGTACTTGTAAAGAGGTTGTTGGTGCGGTCAGCTCACACGAGTTGTGCTGCAGATTTCAAGGACTGGGAGAGAAGAGAGTCATCACCTAAAGAGACAACAGACAGATAAATGATGCTCATTACAAAGACACTTCACAAAGGTCAAATGCATACTACTCTACTCTTACCTTTATAAAAATACATACTCATACTTTTGGTATGCTGAAGCCAGCACATAAATAATATTCATTGGATAACAGACTGATCACTCTGATATTGAATAAAAAAAATTAAAAAAAATTAAATGACTGTCAGAGCACTCCAACAGCTGTTGCTCGGATAAACATTTTTGCAGCCCCTTGGAAGTTACAGAAAACCAGAAACTGCACTGTATTTTACTGAAAATGTATACGATGAAAATTGTTTTACAAGTTGAAGTCTAAAATGTGCAGCATTTTAATTTGCAATCAGACTTTCTCTGATTCCCACAAAAGGTTTTATTCTTAATTTCCTGCCAGGAAACATTACTTCTGTGAAGGTTCATTTCATTCTGGTCCTTGATGCTAACATGGTGACACTTAGTTTTTGTTTATCCCTTTTATTTTTATTTATTTATTTATCGACGATCTAAAGGCTTCTTTATTCCCTCTTTTCCTTAATGACATTGTTTTATAAGCTTGGGATATCCGCTCCTGTCCAGATTAAATTCGGTGTGTTTTTACTTAAATGTTATTTAAAAAATTGGGAAAATTCATGTTAATGGTAAGTGGCTCGAGGTTTCAAACTTTTATTCATAAAACGAAACACTGGAAGATGATGTTCCAACAAGACAAACCGTGAAATATCCGACGTCAATCACTGCACACAACATTAGCCAGCGCTGCCAGCAGCCTTTCAACAGTCAAGGCTTTACAACACCTTAGCTCTAGTAGCTAACCTGTGTCTGTGGGTCCGATCCGTCGGTACTAACATGTTGCATAGCGAGGCAGAAGCTGTTGGCATAATCATAAATGGCAATGAAAATGACTTCTCGTGGTTTTATGTTTTTAAAAGCAACAAATCACCGCGGTCAAATAAATATTCCCTCCCATCACAATGCTAGCGATCGTGGAAGTTATTTGGATTACTCACTGATTATTGAGCCCAGACTTACGTTTCCACGCGACGTACGGAAGAGCCTCAGTGGGTCTGGTTGTGATGTCAAATAATAAATCCTTTAATTCCAACACCACTGTAAGGTCTATAGCATGAACCCTTTCAGGTGTTATGGCAGTTCTATTTTTCTTCTTCTCCTTCTTTTTCTTTCTTTCTTTCTTTCTTTCTTTCTTTCTTTCTTTCTTCTTCTTCTTCTGCCCTATTATGGCGGATCACAAACAACTTCAAGGTGCATACCGCCACCTACTGCACGTGAGTGTTCTATACTCTGTATTAAACTTTTTATTTTGTCGTATGAAGACAAATAAATAGTGCTTTCCTTAATGTGTAAATATAATCTTCACTTCCCAATACTCCTTAAGACGTCATTCCTGTCCTGTTCTTCTGTTTTTCTCAATCGTTCCATTTCAGGCTCATAACTTTCACAATCCATCAATAAATGTTCTACATTTTCTTTCCCTCCACATCATTAACATTTATCATTATTTTTTCCTCTCAGTTAAACATAAAGTGCCATTTAGATTAGAAGTATGGCCTACCCTTAATATCATGATTATTTCTTCTCTTCTGTTTCAATATTTTCAACACTGACTTTTGTATTTGATGACAATTTATCTTCATTCCACCCTTTGTTGCCATATTTCTGCTTCTCAACTCCTTATCACTGATTCTGATTAACAATATTCTATATTCTTTTTTGCATCCTTAATAGTTTTCACTGCTCTTTTCCTTTTACATTCAATATGGTTTTCAGTTGTCAATGCATAATATTTTAAATGTCTTGTTTGGTTCTTTAAGTGCTCTAGTACGTTAGTCATTCCACCAAGGAAGACCTTTTTTTCTCACCTTTTACTTCTTTACAACATTTAAAATATGTTCTGCTACCTGATTCCTTATATGTTGCATTTTAACGTGGCTGGTTTTCTCAGTTTATTTGAAAATTTTCTTTCAAATGTCTTTTTAATGAAGACATTGGTGCAAATTCAAGATGGGAGACTCTCTGAATCCTCACCTGTCTGGAGAGGTTTGCTCATCTCCACCTCATCCAGTCACAGATCAAGAATCCCTTCATGAGGCTCTTCATCCATGGATCCAACTGCTTCCCAGCCATGCTCCTACCCAAATCCACCCAGTCTACACCCTCCCTCCTTTGTCCTCCACTGCTAGTTTATGGGCAGTGGGGTAATAAGACCTTAATCCTCGCCACAAGCGCTGTATTCAAGCTGATGGCGATTCCCCGTTTTCTGCCGGGCACCTAAGAAACCTACTTTTATTTGACTTTCAGGTCAAATAAAACTCTCCAATTGCTGCTTTTCTCTGTGCAAGTCTCTCCAGATTGAATTGATTATCAGCCATATATTGATAAATATGGTACAGAATATAGTAACATTTTTAGCAGATTCTAACCCACAAACAAATCCACAGATTGCAGACAACCACACAAAACTAAACTGAGGTAATGGAAATAACATTTGCACAAGGTAGAAAAAAAGATACCACAAATAGTCATTGGAGACAACCCTGACAAAATATATTATGCACAAATATGAAAAAAGAAATAAAATACAATTAAAATATATGTATATAAAAAAGGGGAAAGAATGGACGAGGGAAGTGTTACTTGGAGACAATAGTCAAAGATTTCTCATAAATAGGAAAAGGTGCCAGGCTTTATAGAATCCATTTTCAGAACTTCAGAAAGTAAATTATGTCTTTTCTAAGTCCATACAAAATATAATATCCTTTATCCAGTGTGAATGTGAAGGTGAGCTGGGTCTTTCCACCTTAATAAGACGGCACTCTGGGCAATTGATGATGGAAATGAGCATTCGCTGTTTGACATGTGGCAAGTCCAGCTGTGGGGCGACTCCGGAGACAACGGAGAAGTTTGACTGAAGCTCACAGTGTAAAACTTCAGACAGTGCAGAAGACTGATTTCCAAAAATTAACTAGACAAGGGCTGGATGAAAACATAAGGATTCATTTTTACCAGTTAGCTTCGTTAAAGAACCATCTTGAAATCTTTTTGTCTGTTTTAACAGTCATTAATTATCGTACTCACTGGAAAGTGGTCGCTACCTAATGTAGACTCCCAGTTGACATCCCATTTGTATCAACTTACAAGACGATCATATATTAATGTAACACCAACACATGAAACTGTACCTTTATGTACATTTACTCTTGTACCTTGTCCCCTGTTAAGGCAAACTAATGACTAATCCATCCTTTCTTCAGATATAATACCATTGTGGTCTGTCTTCCTACTTACCCAAAGACCATCATGGGCGTCTCGCCGTCGAGAGTCAAGGCCCCGGTCCTAATACTTGAACTTTCACCCTTGTTCTGCCCTTTCGTCCTTCACATGCTGAAGGATTTGAGTGCAGCGAGTCCCAATTCTTCACATCAGTCTTTCACTCTGCCCCTTTTGGGTCCCATTTCAAACACTTCGCACTCAAAGCCTTCAACCTGAACGAGGATTTGAAGGACACATGAGCAGAACAAGGGTGAAGTGAGAGTATTGGGACCGGGCTTTCTGCACTTCTGCTAGCATGCAACTATACATCAGTCCAAGGGCCAGACAATTTTTTGGTCCATTTCAGAGTGGCAAAGCCTAACCACATTTTTTGAAAGCATACATGTCTAGCTAATATTTTGGTATGATGGTCCTTCTAAAGTGGCAGCTGAGTCAGTTACCGGTTCATAAAGTTAACAACCCCCATGGACAAATTCTAAAAAAAAAAAACTCCCTCCCCCCCAGAAAGGCAGGAATGAAGTTTGGTTCTTTTCTCATGCTGAGGCTGAGGGGCTGGGCTGGAAAGTATTTTTTCTCTAAGGATAAATTCTGCCTAAAAAGTGTGAAAAGCACACTTCAGCATTCTTCTGTTTCTGATTTAATATTTCAGCCTTCTGTTATGCTGGAACCCTTTTTCTTCCATTTCAGCCTTCAATTTTTTTTGCTACCATGTATGACTTAACCTTTTGTCTATTAATTCAGCCTTCATTCCCCCCCCACTATTTCAGCCTTGAGCTTCTTTTCTATGACATTTTTTTTTCTTTTAGCCTTCAGCTTTATTCTACCGTTTCTGATTTTAGACAGGAAGTATCTCTTGTAGCTGTCTAGATCATTTCTTAAAAATTATGACTTTATGACTAAAGTCTTAAAACCACAAATACCTGTTTAAACTCTATTATGCATGCGTCTTAGTGAAGTGAGTTTCTGAAATAAATGAACTTTCATCAACATTATTTAATATGACTATTTCTAAGCAGAGTTTAAGTGAGTCTCAACAGGTAACAGCAGACTTTCAAAAATAATCCCATTACATTGCTGGCAAAATGCCCCGTCAGTAAACCACTTACTACTGCAGCACCAATATGAAAACACATTCCAATAATCCCACCACCATTAAAAAAAAGATAAAGTACCTTAAACACTTCATATCTTTATTTTTCCCTTTTAGAACTGTACAATTAAATATGTACATGTTATCTAAATGCTTTCATGTATAGCTGTTTGACACCCACTTAAATGATCAAATCGAAGCTTGTGTAGTTGTGAAATCCACTCTTTGAAAATGGTGAATGAGGGAAGGGCAGAACGACTCAAACCCACCTGCGCCCACCACACAAACAAATTTAAATTTCCAGTGTCACAGAAAACTAATTACAAATCTTATTTACAGAGAAATGGACAAAACTCAATTTAAATTCTTAAGGGCTATTGAATCAATTACTCAACTGGTAATTTCAGACTGTGGGACAAAAACACAAGCAACTGAGAAATGTTCTGACTGAATGGAGAAGTTTCTCAACAGGGTGTGCATGTCTAACCTGATCCAATGACTGGGATTTCCGTCTCCTTAAATTTTACTTGGGCAAGCTTAAGGTTATGAATTGGCATAAAAAACAAACAAAAAAACCCAGTAAAATATGAGAATTGTAGCAGAACAATTAGCTCTAACATGTCAATTGGAAAAACAAGTCCATGACCAAACCCATTCTGCCTCTTAAGTAAAAACAAAACTTCCTTACAGGCAGAAAATCAGTTTCAATTCTTTTAACGTGATTGTATTCAAAACAAAGCACATTGACACCATGTATACTAAATAATTTACTACTGTAAGTGCTTATCTGAGAAAAATTATTTTTCACTGGGAAGAATGTGTTGATTGTTTTGTTAAAGTGACAGAGCTGTGGTTCTTACTGGCTTAAATAATACAGCAATTACATTTTCCTTTTTAGTTTGACGTTCTTCAGTTGGATCAGTTCAAGCACGTCAGTATCTGTCACAGAAGCTGGATCCATGCCACCATCCAAATTGGGAGTTTTGCTCCTCTGCAAACTGAAATAATATTTCAGCGAGTCCTACTAAACCCTCCTCTTTGGAACTTTATGCTGCATTTATCGCACCACTACTCAGCTGCCTAAACTGCCTTTTTGATTTTGTAAGCAATCAAGAGCAGGTTAATTCAGCAGTAACAGACTTAATGTCACATCACCAGCTGGAATGATACAACAGGAACAATTCTGTGAAATATGGCTTCTTCAGAATATCAAACATGGATACGGTAACCGACTACGCTTCCCGTCTTTGTTGTGTTTGTTTCAACAACGTTTCAACTGGTGTCACAACATACATCTAAATCTAACATTTGTATAAGTTCACATAATGTCCCAACAACCTGATTTTTATGGTACAACATAAATTTTGGGTGACAGTTGAGTATCAGACCTGAATGTATAACGCCACGGCCAGCAAAACTGCATCTAGCCTGGTCTGATATTCATATTCATATAAGAGAACTCAGTTTGGAAATGATTGTTCACTACATCACTGACTACAGGAGTTCTTGGATGGTTTGACATCATTACCACAAACTGATTTTAGTGAAATGTTATGGCAGCTCCAAATTACACAGCAGCATTAAAAAAACATTGATTCATGTAGTGTTTCTCTCATGTACCATGTGTTCTTCAATCCCAGACTGTTCCATAAAACTCAAGGATTTGTGGAACACAACAAACCTCCCATCAAGAAGAAAAAAAAAGAAAAAGAAAAAAATCAAAAATGATCTTTGTTCCACCTTACACTTCTAATTTCTTTAGATTTACCATTAACCATTAACCCAGAGGACATGAATCTGACTTCAACTTCTGGGCCTCAGGAACAGCAGCCTAAGTCACAAGACGTTTTCCAACTGTCACAATGGTTGAGATGGAAGCAAACAGAAGATTTACTGTTCACACATGAAAAACTTCTGTACTTGTAGGATGTTGGGGTTGGGGGGGGGGAGTCCTCGAAATTGGAAGACACTATAAAATAAAGTCAAAGTGTGTGTTTGTCAGACAAATACAACCAGCTGAAGTTCACATGATGGCAATGGTATACCTCCTGAAAAGAGGTCAGCAAAATGCTTCTTCTATAATAAGTGAGATTTTAATCAACTAATCTTTCATCAAAGAAAAACAGTTGGAGAGCTTTTTTTTTTTTTTACGTCGGGAATTGTGGGATCATCTAAGAACATGCAGTCCAGATGTGGGAATAGAAAGAGCAGAGGGAAGCTACCCTTCCGTCTCACTTTGAGACAGGAATGGTCCATCTAAAGCTGCCTCATCTGTCACCCAACATCCCCACAGCACAGTCCAACTGAAAATAAATAGAGCTACCAAAACAAAAAAAAAATAAAAAAAAAAATAAAATACAGTCAGGACTCCATGCATGCATCTGTCCTCATCTGCGGCATAACAAGCCACAGTCTGTGAAGCTGGGGGGTCTAGGGTAGAATGGGAGCTGATATATAATTTGAGCCTTTATTGTTACAATACATTCACTTTAAAAAAAAAATTACATGTACATTTGTTCTTTATGCATTTCCTGGACAAAAACAGAAGTCCATGTTCAGAGAGCTGCTGTTTGCCTGTCGACTATGCCTGAGAATAAAGTCTCTGCTGTCAGTTGAATTGAAGAGTGGAAGAGCCAATTTGAGAAAAGAGGAGAATGGGGGAACAAACACACACACACACACGAAAAAACAAAAAACAAAAAAAACCCAACACCAATCTTTTCAGTCACGTGCCTGGTACGGTTGGGATCCCCAGGATGAGCTGGGTCAGCTACTGCTGACCACAAGGAACTTCACTTTCCTTCAGTTTCTCAGTGGGTGAGTTTGTTAGCCTCCATGGTAATCAGGGAATTCAGAATCCATCCACCCAAACTGTCAGGCCTCTTTCTGCCAGAGTGCGGTTCACTGAAACCACCTGCAAAAAAGGACAAAGTTAAAAAAATAAATAAAAAAAAGAGCCTAGATATACTGCCCAGAAAGCAGTCAGTCTCTTCACTGTCACCCTTTTTCATATTAATTCATTTTAAAATAAATGTCCCTTTTATGAAACAAAAGCTACAAACTCATGTGATAAGTTTAAAAAAACAAAAATCCATATTTCCATCTGTAATAGCAACCAGGTAAGATCATGTTTGTGACAAACCTCATCTCCAACAAGGTTCCACAGGTGGACAAGCGGGAGGCCGGTGTTGTTGTCGTAGTTTGAGACCTTTAGAAAAAGAAAACATCAGCCAGCGGTCACTCAGTCTTCTACAATAGAAGGAGTTGGTCCTAATGGTACTAATGGTAGACCCACCTGTGCTAGCAAGGCGACACCTCGGGTCATTTCTTCCAGTGTGGTCGTAGCATCCGTTGAGAAACAATCCTCCCCTGTTAAACGAATGACAATTCTATGAGCTAAAATCATAGTAATTGACCCAGCATCTGGTTGTGCCACAGAAAAATTACAAAATGTCATGAAAGGGTTTTACATGACTTAAGAAAATTCAAAGTTTGTCCAAAAATTCTTTAAATATTCCTGTAAAGGAGCATGCGACAATTACTACTTAATGGGACGCAGCACTTTGCTACTAATCGTCAACACTGCAATGAGATAACAAGGTCAGGAAAAAGTTTTAATTAAATAGTAGGGAGAGAGAAGTAGGTCAGTTATTTGGCTTTGACAACCGGAGCGTAGATTCTGTTTGTTTTTTTTGGTTAAAAGAAAAAGGCGACCCACACACCACCTCTGACAGATAATCAGGTGTTTAAATTAGCTGATGTGTCAGATTAGCTAATAGCAGCGGTAGCTAATCTACCACACCAATCACTCGATAAACGCAAAATAAACATCAAGCCTAAAAAACACAAAACAATAACAGACTGAATGTTCTGTTCTTTGTGTGGGAAATGTTTGGTGTTGAATCCTGATCCATTAATGGTGGTGTTGTAGCAACTGTGGTTTTGAATTATTCTTTAACCGTTTTTCTGTTATTTTTCCCTTTGCTGTTCCGCACTGCACTAAATTAATACCCAGATCTCCAGGTTTCATTTAGATGATGCCAGGGCAGCGCGACTATGGATGGCAAAAAGAATATCCTTTATGCCCTCCAGCATTGTGTGCATGTGCAAAATTTGCAGATGTAAACAGTAGCATGGGGTCCATATAGAGGCCACAGAACTCAACGCAGCCGCCCTGAGTTCAACTTCCATCCTGTTCCTTTCTGCATGTCCCCTCCCCTTCTCTCTGCTCATTCCCTGTCAGATTACTGTCAAATAAAGGCCACTAATGCCAAATAAATCCTTAAAAAAAAAGAACCATAATCAGAATTTTATAAATTTCTTAAATGTAAATTCTGTGTTAAAAAATTATGTTCTCAACAACTACAGTCTCCTGAAAATATCTGCAGCTGAAAGGACCAAGTTGAAGTAAAGTCTGAAAAAAACATTGGATCCTGGTCTGCCGTCTACCTGCTCTGTGTTTAAATTTTGTCTATTTGATAGTTGTATCATAAATGCAGAGCATTATGAAGACATTTTGGAATCTCCTTCAGTTTCCTACCAAGTCAAGAGGAGCTGGTGTGTTTAAAATGCACTGTAAAAATCAAAACCTCCAACATAGAAAGTCTGGTTGAGTTTAGAGGTGAGAGTACGTAATTGAACTCTAATGCAAACCAAAAAAGTGAACTCTGGTCTGCCTAAAAACGTAGGTCTCGGTTTGGTTGAAGGGAACTCTGGCGCAGTTTGAATGCAGGTTAATGCAAGTGGACCGGAGACCGCTCCAAAAGCAGGAAGCTATAGAAAGCCTCCTTATATATATATACACATACACACATTTGCACAGTTAATGGTCAAACAATTAGAGTTTGAATAATGATCACCACAAACCTGGAAGTGGAGCAACGTTGTCGAGCAGTACTTCTGCACCTTGAAAGGGTAGCGTTACAAAATCCGATCTGGAAGGAAGGACCCAAATATTAAAAAAAATATATAAATGTATAGAGTTCATGAACAGAAATCACCTACCTGCACACCGACAGTATCATGATAAATTGTGATTTAAAAAAAAAAAGTACACAGTTTGCTTGAAATAGTTTCAGATCAGTATTGCTTGCTGTACTGTCCAATCATCTATTGGAGACTTAACTTTACAGTGTCATGTACTATTTATACCTCTTGCAGATCTAAAACACATACTTTAAAGGGGCAGTATTATGTAAAATCAACCTTTTTGAGCTTTACGTCATGTGATAATGTTATTCCTTATTCTCTATTTATGATTTGTTAAAACAGAGGGATTGTAGGTTTAAAAATAAAAAGTCACCCTGTTCTAAATAAAATACATTTGTTTTTAAAGAAGTTGTAGCATGAACTATAAATAACTTAACTACTGTGCATCAGTACTCCGATTTGGCAAGTATCTAAGCTGAAGTTATTTTACTGTGGAAAAAAACTGGTAATTCATTCTAAACTCAAGACTTGATGCTCATTGCTAAAGATGAATGTTCAAAAATAATAGTGGAGTCATGCTGAAAGCTATTCAACACAAAAAAGAACATTTAATATTATCGCTTCATAAAGGCCTTTCCATAAGGGGTGAAGTTGATTCAACAGTTTTCTCAGTGGGGTTTGGACTCCCCAGTCCTGTTTGTGATCTTCATGGACAAGGTCTCTGGTAGAAGTTTGGAATGGCTGATGTCTGGTTTGATAATGTTGGAGGCTCCTTGCTTTTTGCAGATGACATGCTTCTGTTGGATTGTTCAGGCCGTGACCTTCAACAAGGATGAAGGTCAGTTCCCTTTGAGGTCGAGAGCATGATTCAGTGACCCCGGCCTTAAAGGGACACTGACTGCAAAACTGAAAGAGAGCCATTTGCTAAATGCCACAATAATGAGAGAAAGATAGTCAGATTTTTTACAGTCTTCAAAATCAGAAGTGTAGATACAGAATGATCGTCTCCCATGACTGTCATGGCTGTAGAAATCTCTGATAGGTTAACTCAGTGGTCCCCAAGGTTTTTCTCCTGGGCCCCCCCAGTGGTTTCCAAACATTCTCTGGGCCCCCCTATGGATTATAAATAGCTGTTTGGTTGAAAGACGTGCGTTAGCAGGGGTGCGGGTATTCTTAGAGACTCCCTGTCTCTAAGAAAGGGGAGGGGTGGGGGGAATCGACTTTTTTGGGGGCAAAATTAATGTACATAGCTGAACATAGACAACAACACCAGTAGCCTACGAGCTACTTGTTAACAAGCTTAAGGTTCTGTATTGATATTAGCTAGTCATCTTTTAGCTAACATTACCTGCATCCAACAGCTTTACTCAACTCAGTCGGTTAGTTTGGGGGAAAACTGTGAAAAGTTCTTTGTGTTTTGCTGGTTTGCTGCCGTGATTCTAACACACCTGTAGCTCCGCCCAGCAGCAGCAGGTCTCCTTCACAGGTGGAAACCCAGCGCGAGTAGCGCTCATGCTGGGTTTAAAGGCGGCTCGGAAAAACTGGTTACAACATGTTAACAACGGATTAAACAGTTTTAACTGCTGATGAAAGTGACAGAAAACACAGATATGGGAAGTGTGGAAGCTTCTACTGTATCAAATTGACAGAGGAATAACAGAGAGTTGGCCATTCTAAGGTAAAAACCCAGCGCATACAGCGTTCATGTTTTCTTTTTTTTTGTTTTTTTTCATCCAGACGGTTTCCCGCGTCCCCCCTTGCAATGGCACGGTGCCTCCCCTAGGGGGCGCGCCCCACAGTTTGGGAACCTCTGGGTTAACTGATGAATTAGAGTCCATTGGAGGAAAATGTGGATGTATTTCACAGTTGGCGTGTCTGTGATACAGTGTGTCGGACTGTGCCGTCAGCAACAGAGGAGCTCCACAAAGAAATGTCCTCTCTCCCCCCATACAACCAACTTCAGCAGCTGCACTGAGACTCGTCATCTACTAAAGCCCTCAGATGATTCACCTGTGGTTGACTACATCAGTGAGGTTGATGAGGTCGAGTACAGGGCTGCTAGTTCTTAATTTTTGTGTTCATGCTTCAGTTTTCCTTTTGCTTATTAGAATGATCCATCACTCATGAAAACAACTCCCCACCTCCAAGATGAGTAACCACACAAAACCCTTCCAGGTACAGAGGTAGCTCCTTCATTACTTACATCATTGATTAAAGCTCAAAGTCATCAGGTCACATCCACATATGAACAAATGAGCATTTTAAATAACTTTTATTGTTTAAGTTCAGTGATACAAATAAGACCTGTGACTTGCCTGATTTGTCGGAGTGAATCGATCTTCACTTTGTCATAACCGCCGTAGTCGACATATCTAATCTCCACCTCATCAGTTTCCTTATAGAAGCTGATGACCTGAGCTCTCCACCAGGCCCCGTCCACTGCTGGGGCTGCACATATAACACCCACTGAAACACAAAAATAAAACCTTACTTTCAGTCGAGCAGATGTTCATCCAATTGTTAGAGTAGCAAACTGTGGCAATCAATTTTAGATAAAAAAACAAAAACAAAAAACTCTTATTTGTCCTACAAAATATTTCTAGAAATGCATAGGAGCTGCATCTTCATGTTCAAACATTTGAAATGAACACATGTAAAAGCCAAAGTCTCATTACTTTCTCAACAAAAATAAGAGCAAGAAAACAAGGATTACCTTCAGCGGGTGAGGGCAGAGCTGGAGTACCCGGCTGGGAATAGCAAAGGAACATCTGCTGGTCGAGACTCCGCAAAGCGTGGTAGGTGGGATGGGTGTGCTGCTGGACAAAGATGTGACCAGCTGACACAATGTTGACCACAATCACTTCAACCGTCACTCCACTAGGCAGGAGGAGCTGTGGAAAAACATCATGGTAAAAAAAGAGTCAACTCCTCCACACCAACTCCCAAAGTTTTCAATTCCTGTAAGTATTCCAAAAACAGCAGCAGTAAGGAATCTCAGTCTTACCCAAGAGGTTATGGGAAGTGATGGCAACGTGAGTGGAGGTGCATATAGATTTGTCAAGTCCAGATCTTTAAATTTCTTGCCGATAAATGACAGTGCCTTATCAACCTGCTGCTGCAAACCTGGAGAGAAATTAAGCACAATTTCCATTAAAGTAGACCAACCCGATAGTAGAATGATAGCCAACTTAGTCATATACTTCATTTAGCAAACTTAAAAATTCCCACTTTATGACAAAAGATTCTGCCTAAAAAGATGAAGGGCATTTTCTCCAGACTCACCTTCAATGTGGCAGATTTGGAAATCCTGTGTGTAAGGCAAAGTGGAAATGTAGATTTTTGCACCAGAGTTCTGCTTCAGGAAACTGACATATCTCCCTTGTTTCCCAATCAATCGTCCTACAAGATGCTGACACAAGAAAGCAAATGGGACAAGAGGACATCTTAGAAAATGAGGGGGAAAAAAATCCAGACACCCTTATGGAGTGTCATTCAGGGGGAAAAGTTCGACCAATTCCAAGGGCTGTGTCTGCATGAAATGGTTTGTTGTTGTGTTTTAGTACATCTCAAACCAACTGGACTTTCCAGGCAAACAGACTAGAGTTCGATTAAAGCAGTCTAAACAGGGCTGGTGTGAAAATATTTACCAAGATATTCAGAAATTCAACTTGTCCTGTTCCTTTTACCACATGTAACAGATGAGTCAGTCAGCAGCAGTCCTGACCCCCCCGACCCCCACATCAACCTAATGCCTCCTCTCAGTCCCTGTGAACAAGCTGACCAGTCCTGTGTTCAATGACATGTCAGTTAGCATCATTCCAGGAAGTTTATGGGGATTTCGATCCCTCTTTGCTCTTTTTACAAATACACACCACAACTGAAATATTACTGACAGAAATAAAAAAATTAAAAAAATCTTTATAATGATAATAAAAATAATCATTTTTATTGGAGGCTGGGTGGCTTGAATAGCGCGTATCCTACCTTAGCTTACAGGTAAGTTGCAGATAAATCTGCCATTTTTCTCCCAGCATGTCCCTCTTTATTCTCCTAAATGAATTTCACAAAATGAAACTACATGCCGTTTTCTGATGATCTTGATTGCTTCATGGATATTTCGTACATATCCCTGTTACAGTTGCTGGTGTGTAGAGAGCTTTGCCTGAACTAAAACTGATTAAAAAAACTATTTGAGGTCCAACATGTCAATAGACTTTGGAGGAGCATGCAGCACCCCTTTAGTAAATTATTTATATCTTTGTACAGTTCAAACCATTTAGTATATCTACATATTTATTGTTGAAATTGCAGCGCAGGCAGAGCCAGGCAATGCATGCATGCAACTTTTATAAAATATGTTTCTTACATATTTGGTAAAACTGTCACTATGTCATGGCCTTTTATGAGACATAATCAGTGAAGAGATCAAGCGTCTCCTCCCTGTGCCCTGCTCCCAACCAGTCATAGCCAGGAGGAAAATCTTAGCGCTGCCAATCAACCGTGTGTACACGCTGCTCAATGTGCCAAAGGCGGAGAAGCCGTTTTGGACATTTATCAAAAGTGCTTTTGCACATATTCGGCAATGTGTAAAAAATGTTTTAAAACTACGTTTTTTTGTGATTTGGGTCGCTTTTTTTTGTTGTTGCAAGTTTTAATCTAAATTGAGGAACAAAAATTGTTCCCAGAATTTAAACTTTTAAACAGAATGCAGCAATCTTTTATTCCAACACATTCATAAAATCTTTGTCTCATGTTTCTAACCCTTCTAACAAAACTGCTTCAAGTGAGTTCATTATTTATGACAAAGGTTTCTTGTTCTCATTGATGTTCATTTGATATTCAAACTAAATATTCCTATTGTTAAAATGCTCAGATAAGGTCATTTTGATCCAAATATAAAAATAACTTGTATTTGTAAGTGCATTTGAGTATCAGACAATAAATTCCTATATTAAGAGAAAAATACTGCACAATTGCACAAAAGAATTAGGTTATGCACACACACACACACATCAAGGCAGCATCAATGAAGACAGTAGAGGTCATGTGTTTTAGGCATCACTGGTTGCTTTGACTAACCTTTGGGACCTCAATCTCCCAGATGACGAGTTCTGAGGTAGATGATGTAGAGTTGTTGCCCTGGTTCTCACACAAACTCATGGTGCAGCCGCTGTCCACAGAATCCATGCTGTTCACATCAGAACCTACAGACAGACGGAGCCATCACTCTTCATTCCCAGAAACATCAAGAGCAGGATGCAATGTTGAGCTTTTGCTAATATAGATACATGCATAACTTACCCTATCATTATGAAAGCCATCAATAACAATTAGGATGACGCATAAATAAACTTTTGTAACTAGGTCTTAATATAATCAGGTTTGCTTAAAGGAGTTAAGGACATATGATTTCAAGAACGGAATAACAGAATTTGACTACTAAAAGGGAATTCACTGTACAATATGAAACCTTGCTTGTCTTTTTAAGTTGATTATTTAGTTTCAAGACCAGCTAGCAGTTTTTTCACGTTTTACACCGACCTCAACATCGAAAACAAGTAGGGATGCACAATATATCAGCACAAACAGTAGTGTCAGTCCATCTTAGTCGTTTTTAAACCTAATTAATAACACTGACCTTAATTATCATTGTATTAAGAGGCAGGTTTTCAGGTCTAGACATAGCTGTTCACATATTGTAAACATAGCCATAATTCCTTACTAAAAAAAATACATCTCTGCAGGTTTCTACAGAGATGTAAGAGAAATTTTACATTTAAAAACAAGCCATGAGAGATTGCAACATGTTTTTGAGGTAGACAGTCTTGGACGGTATTCGATGTCTTTTAGCTGTGATGGTACAAGGTGTTGTGTTCTATTTGTAGAAGTACCTGGAATCACCTGGCGATTCCTTTTTATCATCAATTTTATTCTGTTTATACTTAAAATGCATGTTTAAGAAAACAGAAGTTTTCACTAAAAATTTCAGAAGTAATGATGTGCAAATAAAACCACTAAATAATCATGTCTCACCTCCAGACTGATCTGTGTCCAACTCGCATGTCCCGTGAGCTCCGTTCCTCAGGTCGTCCCCGTTAACTTTCTTTATGCCACATGCAGCATCAGAATTCCCTTCAGCCTCCTTTGTGATGCTCCCAGCTGCAGACTGAGGTGGTACAGTTTCATTTGCTGATGAGTCTGTAATCTTTAAAACACCTGCTGGATTCTCCAGGGTGCTGCTCTGCAGGTCCTCGCTGCTGTTCCCTTCCTCAGAGTGGTATGTGCTGCAGGCCGAGTCTTCAGTCAGCACTGCAGCATCGTCACATTTATGTTTGTTAAGTAGCGTTTCCCTTTGGTGTGGTAGTGTTGGCCAGGCTGCATTCTGTGCGCTGTTGGTTTTCAGAATCCTGGTTTCAACCCACACTGGAGTCACTGAGCCGCCTTTTGGCACTCCCTGGACTTCCTTCTCTGCATGCTCATGGTTTCTCTGTGAGGGAACATCAGCAGGAAAGTCTTCCGTTATTGGATCAAGTTGTGAGGATCGAGTGCCACCGGCCAGAGTAACACTCATGTTGGAGGGTTTAGTGTTTGCTGCAATCTCACAGCTGCTGGTCCCAAGAACTTCTTGCGTGGCTGCAGAGAGGACCTCAGTAATGAGTCCAGCTGCCAGTAGCTCCAGATCACTCATTTCTTGAGGGTTTTCCTTAAAATGCACATCCACTGAGGTATCTAACGAGGTGGATGTACCCTGGACTGTGGAGGAAAGGATGGTAGGTGTGCTGGTGAGGATACATTTGTGTAAATCCTGTATTGAAAGGGCATTTTCTAGAGAGTCTCCATCTGATGACGCCATCCTGTGTGTTTCCGTCGATGTGAATAAGCAGACGGCCTCCTCTTGTGCAGTTACAGCGCTGTGATGCGTTGCAACTTCACCCTCTGGCTCTGGCCGCTCCGCATCCGAAAGATTTATTGCCATGGGGGAAAATCTGCCGTCTTTGGGGTCATTGGACAACAAAACAACTTCCTCTACCGAGTCTTCTGGAAGAGGATCCAACTCTGTGGCTGGACATTTCTCCAACTCATCGATAAAGTCAGGGGTCGAGTCACACTCTGGGCCTTTGAGGGGTTTCACCAATTCCTCTACCAAATCACTGTCTCTAAATGTTGGTGCAACTATATTTGATGGTCGGTCAGCTTCCTTATGTAGCGTTCTGCCGCAAAAATGAACATCATTGCACGTTTGTTCCAGTAAAGATATTGCTTCAAGATCTTGGGGAGGCGTCGGGGAAATAATTTCATTCTCTGTGTTCTCGTTGCTGTGATTTGTGAAGGCTGGGCTTTCCTCTTCATATAGCAAACCGTTGTTGCACTCTTGATGAGAGTCTTTAAATCTCACAGAAGTTGAAGAGACCTCGGGGCTTTTCTGTCCGATGGGTCGCTCTTTCTTCCTCGAGGTGTACCACCACCAGCCAATAAGCACAAGCACTCCGGGCATCGTGTAGGAAACAACAGACCGAAACCGAACTGGCATTTCGATGAGACACCAAACGCTACACCTGAAATTAACACACAAACGTTTGACCGGTATTAGCAACGTTTTGAAATGATTTGCTTTTGAACTAAGAATGAAAGAAAGCAAAAGAAAAAAACAATCCCATTTCGTGTGGTTGGTAAACGCATCAAAAAGCAGGATGTTTAATGCAACAACAAAACAAACCAAAATAAGGGATATTTGCTTTGACATAAGGAAGGGAATAACCTTAACAGTTCATGATGAGTTGCCAATGTTGACAAATTCAGGGCATCATCACTGATATTTCAGCAAAACACATTTTATTTTGCACAGCTAATTTTGACTTTTTTCTGTAACTTCTACCGGAAAGCAGGTTACACTCTGGAGATGGACATCTGGACAGCATGTCTGTCGTTAATAAAATAATTTACGTGTGTGTGTGTGTATCTGTCCCCTGGATGTATTGCTACACTAATTTTAACAATTTGATTAATGTTAAAAGTTCTACACTGTTCCAGACTCAACTTTTCAGAGTTCCAAATCTCTTGTCATAAACAAAATATAAATAATTAAAGTTCACTGGCAATTAAATGTCAAACACTTCTACAGAAGACACACTTCAAAAATGCCTTCTGCAAAATCTAGAAACTGGAAACAAGGACCAGTGAAGAAATAAAAGGAAAAATAATGTCAAGAGGAAAGTTAGGGAATTAAAAAAGGGATAAAGGACAAAAGGATGACAGACTAAATGGTCTAGAAAGGAAAACATTATGGAAGAAAAGAAGGAAAGGACACAAGCTAAGAAATACGGTCAAGGGAGCAAGGTAGGACACAAGGAATGAAGACAAGGATTCAGAAAGAAGAATGGAAACAACAAAGGAAGAAATTATATTAGTAGTAGACAAACAAGGGATGAAATGAAAAAACAAGAGAAAGATCGGACACACCTACAAGTAAAAAAAAAAAAATCAAATACACAAGGAAGGGAAGGAGCAAATTACAAGGGCACAGAGGTCACAAACAGAGGAAAGAATAGTCTGGAAATACAAATACTTTACAGTTTTATTGGCTTTTTCCATACCTGAAAATAATAAAATCAAATTTCATACTTTTCCAGACTTTATTGCCCACTGATTACAATTTGCAGGTGTAAAATAAATACGTGTGAAGGGCACCAAAACTAGTTCAAGCCAGAGGGTCCGATCCCCCCAGAACCGCCTTAGTGTATCTTATCAGTCTCTCCTTTTCTACTCTGATCCAACTGCAATAAAACACAGCTTAAATGATTTCATTAATTTAAGAAGTGGTTTAATCTCGACTGGTATATGTCTGATTGCTGGTGGGCTTTTAAATATTCCACCAGCGTAAGCCCTTACTGTAGAGGGAGATCCTGTTCATAAAGCCAGGACAAAGTAGCCCATTTGGAGGCCACTGTCCTGCTCTGGTACAGTCACAATGCAATGAGTACTACCGCATTGTATCCGTTAAGGGAACACGCAACTCCAATTAATTGAAAATTAGCCTGTACTATTTGACCTTCCCACCGTACAACCAGACGACACATCCCACAAGTTGAGCTAAGCAAAGGGCACGTGTGAGCTGCACGCGGGTTAGCGACTGTCCCGAACAGGCCTCAGAGCCGCCAGTTAGCTCATAGCCGCCAAAGCTAGCCCGATAGCAGACGACATCCAGCGGCTGCCTCAGACAATTAGTACGTCGTCAGATGGAGCCTCTGCGAATATTACTAAGATATGCCTGAAGATATGCCTTAAGTGCACAGCACAATGTCCGGTTATTTAACTCTCGTAACAGGGACGCAGCAAAAGCGCACTGCTGACAACCAAGGGAAACGTGAAAGTTGGTTGTTCAATGACATTGCTCTTATTTTACTACAGAGTTTACTTTGTGTAGCTTGCAGGACTCCCAGGGAGCATCAGAGGACATTCTTTATGTTAGCGTTCTCTGCTTTCAAAGCAATAACAATGTCAAATGCACAGAACGTTCAAAGATCCGTCCAAAAACGTATCCGTCTCCTTTACTTACAGAAGTTTAAGGTCCCCAATGCTGCCACGCTAGGAACAATGCTGTTTGAATATTTTCAATCGCTTTACTGATCTCCTCCCCACGTGTTTAACCGATCTGCCTCAATCTGTAAAAACAGTGCAAACAGCTGTTCAAATCTCGCGACACTCGATTATGTACTCTCGCGTCAAGCGAGACCGCATTTTCCACTGAAATTATACTTTAATATATATATATATATATATATATATATATATA